>NW_027651187.1:0-19450 GCF_965287045.1 Carcharhinus amblyrhynchos | reverse complement strand
ATCCTCTCACCATGAAGGCCAATATACCATTTGCCGCCTTTATTGCCTGCTGTACCTCATGTTTCCCAATGCACAAGGACATTAAGGTCTCACTGAGTATCCACCTCTCTCAATTTATACCCATTCGATGAGATTGTGAATGATCTGATGTGACAATCCTCAACTCCATTCCCCCATAACCCCCCCCCCCCCGCCGTTTCCTTTACCGATTCAAAATCTATCTATCTCAGCTTTGAACGCTCAATGACCCAGCCTCTAACGCTCTCTGCGGCAAAGAATTCCTCCGATTCACTCCCCTCTGGGAGAAGAAACCCTTCCTCATCCCTGTCTTCAATGGGTGACCCCCCTTACTCTGAGATTACCCCCCTCTGGTCCGGGACTCTCCCACGCATGGAAACGACCTCTCACCATCGACCCTGTCAACTCCCCCCTCCGAGAATCCGATACGTCTCAAGAAAGGAGGCGATGGCCGAGTAGTATTATCGCTAGATTACCAATCCAGAAACTCAGGCTAATGTTCTGGGGTTCGAATCTCACCAGGGCAGATGGTGGAACTTGAATTCAATACAAATATTTAGAATTAAGAATCTACTGATGACCCATTGTCGGAAAAACCCATCTGGTTCCCTTTAGGGAAGGAAATCTGCCGTCCTTACCCCGGTCTGGCCTACGTGTGACTCCAGAGCCACAGCAATGGGGTTGACTCTCAACTGCCCTCCAAGGGCAACTAGGGATGGGCAATAAATGCTGGCCCAGCCAGCGATGTCCATGTCTTAGGAATAAATAAACATAAGGTCGCCTCTCATTCTTTTCAACTCAAATGAATACAAAACCCCAACCTCCTACTCGTGAGAAAAGCCCTCTCTGACCTCTATCCATTAGTGCACTGGCCAATCATAGAATCCCACAGTGCAGATGGAGGCCATTCAGCCCATCGAGGTCTGCAGCAACCACAATCCCACGCAGGCCCCACCACTATAGCCCCATGCATTTACCTTAGCTCAACCCCCTAACACTAAGTGTCGATCCACTTTCGAACCTTTCGACATTAAGGGGCAATTTAGCATGGCCAATCCACCCAACCTGCACATCTTTGGACACTAAGGGGCAATTTAGCATGGCCAATCCACCCAACCTGCACATCTTTGAACACTAAGGGGCAATTTAGCATGGCCAATCCACCCAACCTGCACATCTTTGGACACTAAGGGACAATTTAGCATGGCCAATCCACCTAACCTACACATCTTTGGACACTAAGGGACAATTTAGCATGGCCAATCCACCCAACCTGCACATCTTTGGACACTAAGGGGCAATTTAGCATGGCCAATCCACCCAACCTGCACATCTTTGGACACTAAGGGACAATTTAGCATGGCTAATCCAGTTAACCTGCACATCTTTGGAGTGTGGGAGGAAACCAGAGGAAACCCACGCAGACACAGGGAGAATGTGCAAACTCCACACAGACAGTGACACAAGCTGGGAATCGAACCTGGATCCCCGGCACTGTGAGGCAGCAGTGCTAACCACTGTGCCGCCGTGCCGCCCAATTCAAATTTGAATCCAATTCATGGTCCCCTCAAGAGAGTCCAAGCTGACAAGATAGCGGATCGCACCCCATCTTGGGCTTGATCCAGAGAAGTGCAGGTTGGGTGGATTGGCCGTGCTAAATTGCCCTTTGGCGTCAAGGGGCCTAGCTAAAGTAAATGCATCGGGTCGTGGGAATAGGGTCTGGGCGGGATTGTGGTCGGTGCAGACTCGATGGGCCGAATGGCCTCCTGCATTGGAGAGATTCTAAGATCTTAGCCAAAAAGCCATGAAGTGTTTCAGACGATTAAAGGATTTGATGAGGTCGGAATGGTGGTGGTTTTGTGTCATAGTTCACTCAGGGAGTCCAAGTTGCTGTGGCGACACACACACTTTTACATACATGAGTGTTTCCTCGTGTTCAGGATGCTATATAAATGTAAGTTGTTGTTGTGCCTGCAGGAGCTGAGGGAACGGGTGCTGCGGGGGAAGTACCGAGTCCCCTTTTACATGTCCACAGACTGCGAAAACATCCTCAAACGCTTCCTGGTACTCAACCCAGCCAAGCGGGGGACTCTGGAGGTGAGTCTGAGCACCGTTTAATCTGAGCGCTACCTTCTCTGCGTCGTTCATCGGGCCAGAGCTCAGGGAAACAGGGAAACGCCCCAACACTCCTTCCTCTCTCCAGCATGGGTCCGTCACCGAAAATGCACCTTGATAGGGACTAAAAACAGACAAATATCAGAATCGGTGCTTTCTTTTTTCAATCATAGAATCCCTACGGTGCAGCAAGAGGCCATTCAGCCCATCGAGCCTGCACGGACAGCCATCCCATCCAAGCCCCATAACCCTATATATTTACCCTGCTCATCCCCCTGACACTAAGGGACAATTTAGCATGGCCAATCCACCTAACCTACTCATCTTTGGACACTAAGGGGCAATTTAGCATGGCCAATCCCCCTAACCTGCACATCTTTGGGCACTAAGGAGCAATTTAGCATGGCCAATCCCCCTAACCTGCACATCTTTGGACACTAAGGGGCAATTTAGCATGGCCAATCCACCTAACCTACTCATCTTTGGACACTAAGGGGCAATTTAGCATGGCCAATCCCCCTAACCTGCACATCTTTGGGCACTAAGGAGCAATTTAGCATGGCCAATCCCCCTAACCCGCACATCTTTGGGCACTAACAGACAATTTAGCATGGCCAATCCACCTAATGTACTCATCTTTGGACACTAAGGGACAATTTAACATGGCCAATCCACCTAATGTACTCATCTTTGGACACTAAGGGACAATTTAGCATGGCCAATCCACCTAACCTACTCATCTTTGGGCACTAACAGACAATTTAGCATGGCCAATCCACCTAACCTACACATCTTTGGACACTAAGGGACAATTTAGCATGGCCAATCCACCTAACCTACACATCTTTGGACACTAAGGGACAATTTAGCATGGCCAATCCACCTAACCTACTCATCTTTGGGCACTAAGGGGCAATTTAGCATGGCCAATCCACCTAACCTACACATCTTTGGACACTAAGGGACAATTTAGCATGGCCAATCCACCTAACCTACTCATCTTTGGACACTAAGGGACAATTTAGCATGGCCAATCCACCTAACCTACTCATCTTTGGGCACTAAGGGGCAATTTAGCATGGCCAATCCACCTAACCTACTCATCTTTGGGCACTAAGGGGTAATTTAGCATGGCCAATCCACCTAACCTGCACATCTTTGGACACTAAGGGACAATTTAGCATGGTCAATCCACCTAACCTGCACATCTTTGGGCACTAAGGGGTAATTTAGCATGGCCAATCCACCTAACCTGCACATCTTTGGACACTATGGGACAATTTAGCATGGCCAATCCACCTAACCTACTCATCTTTGGGCACTAAGGGGCAATTTAGCATGGCCAATCCACCTAACCTACTCATCTTTGGACACTAAGGGGCAATTTAGCATGGCCAATCCACCTAACCTACACATCTTTGGACACTAAGGAGCAATTTAGCATGGCCAATCCACCTAACCTACTCATCTTTGGACACTAAGGAGCAATTTAGCATGGCCAATCCACCTAACCTACTCATCTTTGGACACTAAGGGACAATTTAGCATGGCCAATCCACCTAACCTACACATCTTTGGACACTAAGGGGCAATTTAGCATGGCCAATCCACCTAACCTGCACATCTTTGGACACTAAGGGGCAATTTAGCATGGCCAATCCGCCTAACCTACACATCTTTGGACACTAAGAGGCAATTTAGCATGGCCAATCCACCTAACCTACTCATCTTTGGACACTAAGGGGCAATTTAGCATGGCCAATCCACCCAACCTACACATCTTTGGACACTAAGGGGCAATTTAGCATGGCCAATCCACCTAACCTACACATCCTCGGACTCTGGGAGGAAACTGGACTACCTCATACATCAGTGCCGCCATCTCCTGGAATCAGCCTGGTAAACCTTCACTGCACTCCCTCGAGAGCAAGAACGTCCTTCCTCAGAAAAGGAGGCCCCCGGCCTGGCCTTGAAGGCTTCCACCAAGTATTTTGCCCAATGTGACCCAACAGCTTCTCTCTCAACCTGCCCGAGATGCACCATGTTGTTAAAGGGGTGCAGTTTGGGTACCTGTTGACGCACCAACACTAACTCCTGTCTCTCTCTGTGTGTGTGTGTGTGTGTGTGCCTCTCCCCCAGCAAATTATGAAGGACAAATGGATCAATGTTGGGTTCGATGGCGAGGATCTTCGACCGTACGTGGAGCCAGAGCAGGACTTTGGAGACAGCAAGCGTATAGGTGAGATGGGGGAGACCCATTCAGAGCACGGCTCCCGGGATTCAAAAAAAACCCTTGCCGTTTGAACGGCTTGCGATTTAATTAACGCGAGGGCAGCAGTAAACAAAAGTCCCTGATCACCGGCGGTGAGCGGCCTGCGTAACGGGGGCCACACGCGGCCCACCTGGGTTCCGAGTGCGGCCCCCACCGGACATTTTGTTGACCGCTGCCCACGCACAGGGTTGCCACATTCCGGTGTTTCCTGTCCGGTGCGCTTTGCCTGGATAGCGCGCAAGAAACAATACTTTTCGCTGTATGCTAATACGTGCAACGATGATAAACCAAATCAAATTGAATCAGGAGGTTCTAATTGCAAACCAACCTTAAATGAAGTGACAGATAGTGAGTCTATACATTGCAAGTATTTACGGTTGTTTAAGTAGCTAAAGGAAATTGCGTCAAAGTATTTAAAGTCCATTTCGTGGGTCAATACGCCCTAACCAGCACGTCTTTCAGTGGGAGGAAACCGGAGTACGCACAGGAAACCCACGCAGACACGGGGAGAATGCGCAAACTCCGCACAGACAGTGACCCGAGCCGGGAATCGAACACGGGTCTCCCTGGCGCTGAGAGGCAGCGGCGCTAACCCACCGTGCCACCCCACCTGAATTTGAATAGACCTACTTCGCGTTAAGTTGGTCTTTCTCTACACCCTAGCTATGACTGTAACACCACATTCTGCACTCTCTCCTTTCCTTCTCCATGAACAGTATGCTTTGCCTGGATAGTGCGCAAGAAACAATACTTTTTACTGTATACTAATACGTGTGATAATAATAAATCAAATCAAATCGAATCAGAAGGCTCTATTTGCAAATCAACCTTAAGTAACAGATAGTGAGTATCTGGTCTATACATTGCAAGTATTTACAGTTGTTTAAGTAGCCAAAGGAAATTGTGTCAAAGTATTTGAAGTCCACTTTGTGTCTTTATTCCGTACATTGAATCATAGAATCCCTACAGTGCAGAAGGAGGCCATTTGGCCCTTTTGAGCCTGCAATCCTATCCAGGCCCTATCCCTGTAACCCCACATGTTTACCCTGATAATCCCCCCGAGACTAGGGTCAATTTAACTTGGCCAATGCTAACCCGCACATCTTTGGACGGCGGGAGGAAACTGGAGCACTCGGAGGAAACCCACGCAGACACGGGGAGAATGTGCAAACTCCGCACAGACAGTGACTCCAAGCCGGGAATCGAACCCGGGTCCCTGGCGCTGAGAGGCGGCGGTGCTAACCCACCGTTTTATTTCCCTGCTGGTGTGACTGAAGGAACTCACCCGTAAAGCAAAAGGCGATTTGAAGTGAGGTGTGCTGTTCAAACCTGTATGTTTTAACCTGTGCGTGGGGCAGCACAGCGATTAGCACTGCCGCCTCTCAGCGCCAGGGACCCGGGTTCGATTCCCGGCTCGGGTCACTGTCTGTGCGGAGTTTGCACATTCTCCCCGTGTCTGCGTGGGTTTCCTTTGAGTGCTCCAGTTTCCTCCCGCAGTCCAAAGATGTGCAGGGTCAGCATTGGCCAAGTTAAATTGACCCTAGTCTTGGGGGGATTATCAGGGTAAACGTGGGGTTACAGGGATAGGGCCTGGATAGGATTGCAGGCTCAAAGGGCCAAATGGCCTCCTTCTGCACTGTAGGGATTCTATGATTCAATGTACGGAATAAAGACACAAAGTGGACTTTAAATACTTTGACACAATTTCCTTTGGCTACTTAAATAACCGTAAATACTTGCAATGTATAGACTCACTATCTGTTACTTCATTTAAGGTTGATTTGCAATTAGAACCCTATGATTTGATTTGATTTATTATTGTCGCATGTGTTAGTATACAGCGAAAAGTATCGTTTCTTGCGAGCTATCCAGGCAAAGCATACCGTTCATGGAGAATGTAAGGAGAGAGTGCAGAATGTGGTGTTACAGTCATAGCTAGGGTGTAGAGAAAGATCAACTTAGCGCGAGGTAGGTCCATTCAAATTCGGGTGGGGTGGCATGGTGGGTTAGCGCCAGGGAGACCCCGGATTCGATTCCCAGCTTGGGTCACTTTCTGTGCAGAGTTTGCACATTCTCCCCGTGTCTGCGTGGGTTTTCCTTCGCATACTCCGGTTTCCTCCCACAGTTTGAAAGACGTGCTGGTTAGGGTGTGTTGACCTGAACAGGCGCTGGAGCATGGCGACTGAGGAGAATTTCAGAGTAACTTCATTGCAGTGTTAATGTAAGCTGTACTTGTGAGTAATAAATAAACTTCTTTAAAAGTCTGACGGCAGCAGGGAAGAAGCTGTTCTTGAGTCAGTTGGTACGTGACCTCAGACTTTTGTATCCTTTTTTGCGACAGAGGTGAAAGACAGAATGTCCAGGGTGCGTGGGGTCCTTGATTATAGAACACTACAGCTCAGAAACAGGCCTTTTGGCCGTTCTTGTCTGTGCTGAACCATTTTTTTGCCTAGTCCCGCTGACCTACACTTGGACCATATCCCTCCACACCCTTCTCATCCATGTAACTGTCCAAGTTTTTCTTAAATGTTAAAAGCGAGCCTGCCTTTACCACTTTATCTGGCAGCTCATTCCACACTCCCTCCTAATATTCCCTTTAAACTTTTCCCCCTTTCACCCTTAACCCATGCCGTCTGGTTTTTTTCTCCCCTAGCCTCAGTGGAAAAAGCCTGCTTGCATTCACTCTATCTATATCCATCATAATTTTATACACCTCTATCAAAATCTCCCCTCATTCTTCTACGCTCCAGGGAATAAAGTCCTAACCTATTCAACCTTTCTCTGTAACTCAGCTTCTCAAGTCCCGGCAACGTAAGAACATAAGAAATAGGAGCAGGAGTAGGCCATCTAGCCCTTCGAGCCTGCCCCGCCATTCAATAAGATCATGGCTGATCTGAAGTGGATCAGTTCCATTTTCCCGCTTTCTCCCCATGATCCTTAATTCCCCTGTCTATCAGAAATCTATCTACCCGATAACATCCTTGTAAACCTTCTCTGAGCTCTTTCAACCTTATTAATATCTTTCCTAGCTTATACTGGCTGCTTTCCCGAGGCAGCGGGAAGTGTAGACAGAGTCGATAGATGGGAGGCTGGTTTGCGTGATGGATTGGGCTACGTTCACAATCTTTTATAGTTCCTTGCAGTCTTGGGCAGAGCAGGAGACTTACCAAGCTGTGCTACAACCGGAAAGAATGCTTTCTGTGATGCATCTGTAAAAATTGGTGAGAGTCGTAGCTGACGTGCCAAATTTCCTTAGTCTTCTGAGAAAGTAGAGGCGTTGGTGGGGCTTTCTTAACTATAGTGTCGGCATGGGGGGGGTGGGACCAGGACAGGTTGGGATTGAAGCTTCCTCAAGGAGAACAAATGTTTCTCCTTTGTTCCAGGTCTCACATTTTTCAAGTAAACCTCTACCCCGCACCCCCCACCACCACTTACCCTTGTCCCCTATCCTAGACTCCTCCCAATCTGCGGGAAACAAGCCTCTCCCAGTGTGAGCCCCTAACTTGGGCAGGGGACTGAGGAGGTCTTTGAGCCTCCTCTCTCGGGACCTCACAGGGTGAGGTATCTAAATGGATACAAAATTGGCTTGACGACAGAAGTGGTTGTAGAGGGTTGTTTTTCAAACTGGAGGCCTGTGCCTCAGGGATCGATGCTGGGTCCACTATTATTTGTCATTTATATTAATGATTTGGATGGGAATATATAGGCACGGTTAGTAAGTTTGCAGACGACACCAAGATTGGTGGACAGTGAAGAAAGTTATCTCCGATTGCAATGGGATCTTGATCAATTGGGCCAGTGGGCTGACGAATGGCAGATGGAGTTTAATTTAGATAAATGTGAAGTGATGCATTTTGGTAGATTGAACCAGAGTAAGACTTACTCAGTGGATGGGAGGTCGTTGGGGAGAGTCATAGAACAAAGAGATCTAGGGGTACATGTTCATAGCTCCTTGAAAGTGGAGTCACAGATGGACAGAGTGGTGAAGAAGGCATTCGGCATGCTTGGTTTCATCGGTCAGAACATTGAGTACAGGAGTTGGGACGTCTTGTCGAAGTTGTACAAGACATTGGTAAGGCCACACTGGGAATACTGTGTACAGTTCTGGTCACCCTATTATAGAAAGGATATTATTAAACTAGAAAGAGTGCAGAAAAAATTTACTAGGATGCTACCGGGACTTGATAGTTTGAGTTATAAGGAGAGGCTGGATAGACTGGGACTTTTTTCTCTGGGGTGTAGGAGGTTGAGGGGTGATCTTATAGAGGTCTATAAAATAATAGGGGTGTAGATCAGTTAGATACTCAATATCTTTTCCCAAAGGTAGAGGGAGTTTAAAACTAGAGGGCATAGGTTTAAGATGAGAAGGGAGAGATACAAAAAGGTCCAGAGGGACAATTGTTTCACACAAAAATAGCCTTTCTATAACAGGGTGACCAGAACTGTACACAGTATTCCAAGTGTGACCTTACCAATGTCTTGTACAATTTCAACAAGACGTCCCAACTCCTGTATTCAATGTTCTGACCAATGAAACCAAGCATGCCAAATGCCTTCTTCACCACTCTGTCCACTCTGGAACAAGCTGCCAGAGGTAGTAGTAGAGGCGGGTACAATTTTGCCTTTTAAAAAGTGTTTAGGTAGTTACATGGGTATGATGGGTGTAGAGGGATATGGGCCAAATATGGGCAATTGGAACTAGCTTATGGTTTAGGCATAGAGTTGCGAGAAAGTGGAACTTGCTTTCATATGGAATGGTTGAGGGAAATAGATTAGATAATTTCAGTAGAATCAGGATTAAAATCCTACAGGAGAAAGAGATATGAAGTGGAGTGAGGAGAGGGGGGCTTGTATACAGCGTAAACCCTGCTTGGCCAAATGGCCAGTCTCCGTGTCGTAAATTCTATCTGAACTTTTCCATCAATATCATCATTGCGTCAATCTTGTGATGGGGGTTGAGTAATATTGGTGATGACCAGGTGTTTGGGGGTTGTGGGGTGGGGGGGTGGCATCCAATTGGGTAACAAAGAGTTCTCTTCCCATTGGTCCTTCAGGTAGAGTGCCTGGAGGGTGGACCAATGGAGCCAGAGGGGTCACACCAGCAGGTCATGTGATTGCAGCCTCCTGGGCTAGGCCCAAACGAGTTGGCAACCCTGGTACACAGAGGCCTACGGACATGTTGTCGAGCTGACTGTCTCCTTTTCTCCTGTAGAAGTGATGATTGGGATGGGCTATAATCGCGAGGATATTAAAGAAGCTTTGACCAGGCATAAATACAATGAAGTGACTGCTACCTACCTCCTCCTGGGCAGGAACAAGAGTGAGGTAAGGGTGAAACGTTCACAGTCGGCATCAAACATGGATAATGAATGTTGGGCGGGTCAATGGGCTGCCTTATTCGCTTGCCTCCAGCACTTCCATCCTTAAACTGATTGGTACAGTGGCTTAGCACTGCTGCCTCACAGCACCAGGGACCCAGGTTCAATTCCGGCCTTGAGTGAGTGTGTGTGTGTTGCTCATTCTCCCCCTGTGTCTACGTGGGTTTCCTCCCACATGCCAAAAATGTGAGGGTTAGGTGGATTGGCCATGCTAAATTGCCTCTTAGTGTCTAAAGATGTGCAGGTTAGGTGGATTGGCCATGCTAAATTGTCCCTTAGTGTCTAAAGATATACAGGTTAGGTGGATTGGCCATGCTAAATTGTCCCTTAGTGTCTAAAGATATACAGGTTAGGTGGATTGGCCATGCTAAATTGCCTCTTAGTGTCTAAAGATGTGCAGGTTAGGTGGATTGGCCATGCTAAATTGTCCCTTAGTGTCTAAAGATATACAGGTTAGGTGGATTGGCCATGCTAAATTGTCCCTTAGTGTCTAAAGATATACAGGTTAGGTGGATTGGCCATGCTAAATTGCCTCTTAGTGTCTAAAGATGTGCGGGTTAGGTGGATTGGCCATGTTAAATTGCCCCTTAGTGTCTAAAAATGTGCGGGTTAGGTGGATTGGTCATGCTAAATTGTCCCTTAGTGTCTAAAGATATACAGGTTAGGTGGATTGGCCATGCTAAATTGCCCCTTAGTGTCTAAAGATGTGCGGGTTAGGTGGATTGGCCATGTTAAATTGCCCCTTAGTGTCTAAAAATGTGCGGGTTAGGTGGGTTGGTCATGCTAAATTGCCCCTTAGTGTCTAAAGATATACAGGTTAGGTGGATTGGCCATGCTAAATGTGTGGACCCACAGGGATAGTGTGGGATGGAGTGATGCTCTTTCGGAGAGTCAGTGCAGACCTGATGGGCCAAATAGCCTCCTCCCGCACTATAGGAATTCTGTGGATTGAAGTTAGCATCGTGTTAGGACTGGGAATGAAATGACTGTGGGATTATCCCCCAGGCCAGGGTCCAGTGGTTCGAAGGCTTGGGCAGAAATTGTCATCAATTAGTGCTACATTGGCATAGGGAGTGCAATTGGCAGAATGGCACAGTATGGGTTGCCCCCTTGGCATTGAGGACAGGTCCGTTGTCTGAGCCTTGGGGAGGCACCTTTGACATCCAACCTCCTGTAATGGCCGCCCGTTCGCGGAAGCCTGAGCAGTTGTCATTCCGGTTCTTTCCCGTCTTCCCAGATGGACGGCAACGACTCCCGCTCCGGCAGCAGCCTCTCGTTAGCCAAGGTTCGGCCCAGCAACGAGCTGAACACCAGCACAGTGAGCCAAACCTCCACGCACAGCAGGAGCCAACGCAGCTCGTCCACCTATCACCGACAGCGCCGGCACAGCGACTTCAGTGAGTACGGGGAGGGGAGCCCTTGGAGACGGGGCAGGGGGGACTGAGGGACACCACCACCACCACCACCACCACCTTCTCAAGGGACAACTAGGAATGGGCAATAAAACCTGGGTACCTTCTCCTTGTATTTGTGTGGGTTTCCTCCGGGTGCTCCAGTTTCTTTACACAGTCAGAAAGAATTGCAGGTTTGGTGGATTGGCCATGCTAAATTGCCCCTTAGTGTCCAAAGATGTGCGGGTTAGGTGGATTGGCCATGCTAAATTGCCCCTTAGTGTCCAAAGATGTGCAGGTTAGGTGGATTGGCCATGCTAAATTGCCCCTTAGTGTCCAAAGATGTGCAGGTTAGGTGGATTGGCCATGCTAAATTGCCCCTTAGTGTCCAAAGATATGCAGGTTAGGGTGGATTGGCCATGCCAAGTTGCCCCTTAGTGTCCAAAGATGTGTAGGTTAGGGGGATTGGCCATGCTAAATTGCCCCTTAGTGTCCAAAGATGTGTAGGTTAGGTGGATTGGCCATGCTAAATTGCCCCTTAGTGTCCAAAGATGTGTAGGTTAGGGGGATTGGCCATGCTAAATTGCCCCTTAGTGTCCAAAGATGTGTAGGTTAGGGGGATTGGCCATGCTAAATTGCCCCTTAGTGTCCCAGACTGTGTAGATTAGGGGATTGGCCATGCTAAATTGCCCCTTAGTGTCCAAAGATGTGTAGGTTAGGGTGGATTGGCCATGCTAAATTGCCCCTTAGTGTCCAAAGATGTGCAGGTTAGGGGGATTGGCCATGCTAAATTGCCCCTTAGTGTCCCAGACTGTGTAGATTAGGGGATTGGCCATGCTAAATTGCCCCTTAGTATCCCAAATGTTTAGGTTAGGGGGATTGGTCATGCCAAATTGCCCCTTAGCATCCAAGACTGTGTAGGTTAGGGGGTTGGCCATGCTAAATTGTCCGTTAGTGACAGGGTGCCTACCTAGGTTAAGTACATGGCCTTACGGGGAAAGGGCCTGGGTGGGATTGTGGCTGGTGCAGACTCAATGGGCCGAATGGCATCCTTCTGCACTGTATGATTCTATAACAGAGCACCAGTGTTCTGGAGAGGTGATAGCCTAGACTAGATTATTAATCCAGAAACTCAGCTCATGTTCTGGGAGACCCGGGTTCGAATCCCGCCACAGCAGATGGTGGAACTTGAATTCAATAAAGAATATCTAGAATTACGAATCTACTGATGACCAGGAATCGACTGCCGATTGTTGGAAAAACCCATCTGGTTCATTAATGTCCCTTCGGGGCAGGAAATCTGCCACCCTTACCCCGGTCTGGCCTACATGTGACTCCAGAGCCACAGTGATGTGGTTGACTCTCAACTGCCCAAGGGCAACTAGGGATGGGCAATAAATGCTGGCCCAGCCAGCGACACCCATGTCCCACGGATGAAACAAAAATAAATAATGCGGGAAAATTGCCCAAAAAGCTCCAGGGCAGAAGGCAGCAAGTTCAAGCTGTTTTGCAAAATTTGAGTGCATAAGTTCATAATAAAGTTCGTACGATATAGTAACAAAATTAGGCCATTCAGCCCATCTGCCGTTGGATCATGGCTGATATGCTCCTCATCCCCATTTTCCTGCCTTCTCTCCGTAATCCTTCAACCCATTACCAATTAAAAATCTAACTCCGCCTTAAATTTACTCACTATCCCAGCATCAGCCACACTTTGGGGTAATGAATTCCACAGATTCACGAGCCTTTGGGAGAAGTAGTTTCTCCTCAGCTCCGTTTTACATTTGCTGCCCCTTATCCTAAGACCTCTCTTCCTAGAGTGCCCCACATGAGGAAGCATCCGCTCCAAGTCTACTTTATCCAAACCTTTTATCACCTTGTAAACCTCAATTTGATCTCCCCTCGTTCTTCTAAACTCCAGAGAGTGTAGAACACTACGGCACAAACAGGCCCTTCGGCCCACAAGTTGCACCGATCCTATCCCTACCTACCAGGCCTATCTATGACCCTCAATCCCGTTAAATCCCACATACTCATCCAGAAGTCTCTTAAAAGACCCCAGAGAGATCACCTCCACCACCACCGCCGATTCCACTCACTCACCACCCTCTGAGTGAAAAACTTACCCCTGACATCTCCTCTGTACCTGCTCCCCAGCACCTTAAACCTGTGTCCTCTCGTAGCGACCATTTCAGCCCTGGGAAATAGCCTCTGAGAATCCACCCTACCTATTCCTCTCAATGTCTTATAAACCTCTATCAGGTCACCTCTCAACCTTTGTCTCTCCAGGGAGAAGAGTCCCAGCTCCCTCAACCTATCCTCATAAGACATGCCTCCCAATCCAAGGCAACATCCTTGTAAGTCTCCTCTGCACCCTCTCAATAGCTTCCACATCCTATAGGCTTAAACTGTTCAATCTCTCGTCATACGACAAACCCTTCATCTCTGGAATCAATCCCCCTCCGAGCTGCCTCTGGTGTCACTACATATTTCCTCAAATAAGGGGACCAGAACTGTCCAGGTGCGGCCTCACCAATGCCTTGTGTAGTTGTGACAACACTTCCCTTTATCTTCTATTCCTTTAGTTATAAATGCCAATATTCCATTCGCTTGGGTCTAGGCTGATGAGCAATCAAAATCCCCCCCCGCCCACCCGATTTTCCTGTGTAAATTTGCAGGTCAACGCAGGATAACGTGGGGAAGCAGAAGTGGGGCCTACTCCGCTCCCTTAGGCCTACTGCGCCATTCCCAGCCTGCCCTGGGAAATGGAACTGGGCACAATCCGAGGGGAGGAAGAAGTGGGGGAGGGGAGGAAAAGGGAGGGAGGGAAGAAAGGTGGGGGGCAGGGGGGGAGGGGAGGAAGGCCAGGATGTGGGTGGCATGCCAGTACAGTGGGTTAGCACGGCTGCCTCACAGCTCCAGGGACCTGGGTTCGATTCCCAGCCCTGGGGGTCACTGCCTGTGTGGAGTTTGCACGTTCTCCCCGTGTCTGCGTGGGTTTCCTCCGGGTGCTCCGGTTTCCTCCCACAGTCCAAAGGTGTGCGGGTTAGGTTGATTGGCCGTGCTAAGAAGTTGCCCCTTAGTGTCAGGGGATGTGTAGGTTAGAGGGATGAGTGGGGTAAATATGTGGGGTGATGGGGGATACGGCTTGGCTGGGATTGTGGTCGGTGCAGGCTCGATGGGCCGAATGGCCGCCTCCTGCGCTGTAGGGATGCTGTGGCTCCTCAGGATGGAAACACAAAATCCACACGCATTTATATAGCGCCTTTCGTAACCGCAGGACGTTAGAAAGCACTTCACAGCCCATGAGATGCTGGGTGGGATTTTACCTCCCCGGCCAATGCCCCGAGGTCGGAATCTTCCCACCTGGGGTTGACAGACCTTCACGTAGTCCTACTGGATTTCTACGCCCCCCACATCCCCCCCTCCCACGATTCCCATGAGCAAGCGAGACGGGAAAGTGCCGCCACTCTCGTGACGCAGGAAACACCTGCCAACCCGTTTTTTTTTTACTGCACAGCAAGATCCCACTGCCATTTTTACTGCACAGCAAGATCCCACTGCCATTTTTAACTGCACAGCAAGATCCCACTGCCATTTTTAACTGCACAGCAAGATCCCACTGCCATTTTTACTGCACAGCAAGATCCCACTGCCATTTTTACTGCACAGCAAGATCCCACTGCCAGTAACGTGTTGGTGACCTTTTTTAATGTTGAAGGTTGAATATTGCCCCTGGTTTTTGTTGGGAGGGGGGGGGTGGGAAATGCGGGGCCGGAGAGAGGAGGGAAGGAAAGGAAGGTCTGGGGGGGAGGGGCGGGGTGGAAGAAAGGGAGGAAGGAAGGAGCGGAAGTGGGGGGGGATATCAGGTTGGGGAGGAGTGGAGGGGAGGATGGTTGGGGGAGGGGAGAGGGTGGAGGAGGAAGGGGGTTGGAGGAGGCCTGGGATGGGGGAGGGGAGAAGTGGGTGGAGGAGGGAAGGGGAAGAGGTTGGGGGGTGGGCGGAGGAGGGGAGGGAGGGGATGGATGGGGAGGGAAGAAAGGCGGGGAGGGGATGGAGGGTGTAGGGGTGGGGGAAGGTGGTGGAGGAGGGAAGGGGGGAGGGGTGGAGGGGATGGGTTGAGGGTGGAGGGGATGGGTTGAGGGTTGAGGGGAGGAAGGTGGAGGAGAGAAGCGACACCTCCCTGCTCTTCAAGAAGAGTCGTCCATGAGATCTTTTACCCTTGGGCCCATTCGTGGGTCGTGGGCGTCGCTGGCTGGGCCCACCATTTATTGCCCATCCCTAGTTGCCCCTTGAGAAGGGATGGCGAGCCGCCATCTTGAATCGCTGCAGTCCATGATGTGGGGAGAGGGGGTTTAGGGGGCTGATGGGGATCTCAGATGAGCCAGCCGTCTGAGAGATGGCATCTACTTGGCAGTGCGGCACTCCCTCGGTACCGCGCAGGGGCACGCTGTACCAGCCGGGTTTCTTCCGACTCGGAGAGGCCCACCTCCCCTCCGCTGCTGTGCCACGTTCGATGCCAAGGTGTGCTGTTTGCCGATGCTTGCCCTTGGGCTGGCCAGGGCAGGGTTACTTGGGCACGGGGATTTTGGGGGGGGGGGGTTGTTGAGTGTGGGCTCAGAGTGACTAACCGGGTGGTCATTCCAGGTGGACCAGCTGCCCTGACCTCTCACCCGAAACGGAGCCAGACCAGCACGGCGGACAACGACCTGAAGGAGGAACGGATTCCGTCCCGCAAAGCCACAGCAGGCGGGGTGGCACGGTCACCGGCAGCAGGGCTGGGGTCCCGCCCTCCAGCCCCATGGTCAGCAGTGCCAACAACCCCAACAAGTCGGAGATCCCGGATCGGAGGAAAGTGTCCGGCCCAACAAACGTAAGGAGCTTCTCAAAAGCTAGGGTCGGGAATTTAAGAGCGATTTCGAGACCCGGCTCGGGTCACTGTCTGTGCGGAGTCTGCATGTTCTCCCCGTGTCTGCGTGGGTTTCCCTCCGGGTGCTCCGGTTTGCCCCACAGTCCGAAAGATGTGCAGGTTAGGGTGCGTTGGCCGTGCTAAATTCTCCCTCGGTGTACCCAAAGAGGCACTGGGGTGTCGCTACTGGGGGATTTTCACAGTAACTTCATTACGGTGTTAATGTAAGCCTACTTGAGTCTAATAAATAAACCTTAACTTTTTAGTTAATACCACCTCGTTTTTCTCTCCACTCCCACCCGTCATCACCTCTCCCCATCCCCCCGTCTCTCTTCCCCCCCCCCGTCTCTCTCCCCATCCCCCCCCTCTGTCATCACCCCAGGGACTGGTTTCACGCACATCACTTCCACATAACTATCCTTCACTCACCGTTTTTTTTTTGCTCGGATCGCTGGTTTTATCATAGGTTCCCTACAGTACAGAAGGAGGCCATTCATCCCATCGAGTCTGCACCAACCACAATCCCAGGCCCTATTCCCGTAGCCCCGCATATTTACCCTTCTAGTCCCCCCTCACACCAAGGGGCAATTTAGCATGGCCAATCCACCTAACCTGCTCATGTTTGGACACTAAGGGGCAATTTAGCATGGCCAATCCACCTACCTGCACATCTTTGGACACTAAGGGGCAATTTAGCATGGCCAATCCACCTAACCTACACAATCTTTGGACACTAAGGGGCAATTTAGCATGGCCAATCCACCTAACCTACACATCTTTGGACACCAAGGGGCAATTTAGCATGGCCAATCCCCCTAACCTGCACATCTTTGGACACTAAGGGGCAATTTAGCATGGCCAATCCCCCTAACCTGCACATCTTTGGACACTAAGGGGCAATTTAGCATGGCCAATCCACCTAACCTGCACATCTTTGGACACTAAGGGGCAATTTAGCATGGCCAATCCACCTAACCTACACATCTTTGGACACTAAGGGGCAATTTAGCATGGCCAATCCACCTAACCTACACATCTTTGGACACTAAGGGCAATTTAGCATGGCGAATCCACCTAACCTACACATCTTTGGGCACTAAGGGGCAATTTAGCATGGCCAATCCACCTAACCTGCACATCTTTGGACACTAAGGGGCAATTTAGCATGGCCAATCCACCTAACCTGCTCATGTTTGGACACTAAGGGGCAATTTAGCATGGCCAATCCACCTAACCTGCACATCTTTGGACACTAAGGGGCAATTTAGCATGGCCAATCCACCTAACCTACACATCTTTGGGCACTAAAGGGGCAATTTAGCATGGCCAATCCACCTAACCTGCACATCTTTGGACACTAAGGGGCAATTTAGTATGGCCAATCCACCTAACCTACACATCTTTGGACACTAAGGGGCAATTTAGTATGGCTGGGTGTGGGGGGAGGGTGACCTCATCGAGATTTGCAAACTCTGGGAGGTTTTATTGAAGGGGACACAGAGAGAGTGTTTTCTCTCATGGAGAACAGTGTGAACTAGAGACCATCGATACCAGATAGTCCCCAGGCAATCCAGTCGGGAATTAGGAGAAGGGTCTTCACCCAGAGAGTGGGGAGAGTGTGGAACTCACTCCCATGGGGGGGGTGGCTGAGGTGAATAGAGTGAAGGGGAAACTAACAAGGAGAGAGAAGGGAAGGGAGGGGGGTTAGGAGGGTAGATTTGATAAGGTAAAGATGGGAGGAGGCTTGAGGGGAGCATAACCACCTGCATGGAGCAGGTGGGGCCAAATGGCCTATTTCTCTGCTGTAAGTCTATGTGATGCACTAAAGCAATCAGTCTACAGAGTCTAGTTAGAAAAGAGCCTGTGCAAACTACAGCAAACTGAGATTGTGGCCAAAATGGCAGCAATCCTTCAGGCGACAGGGTGGCACAGTGGGTTAGCACTGCTGCCTCACAGCGCCAGGGACCCGGGTTCAATTCCCGGCTCGGGTCACTGTCTGTGCGGAGTCCGCATGTTTCCCCGTGTCTGCGTGGGTTTCCTCCGGGTGCTCCAGATTTCTCCCACAGTCCAAAGATGTGCTGATGAGATGGATTAGTCATGCTAAATTTGGGGGATTTTAAGTGGGTGTATTATAGGGATAGGACGGGGAGAAGGTTCTATGTGAGACACAGTCAGAGTCGGTACAGACTCGATGGCCTCTTCTGCACCGTAGGGATTCTACTCTATTTTATGTTTACGTGGGGGGTAAAAAAGTTCAAAAATGCTAAATTAAAATGTTTCTGATTTCTGTTTTCTGGGATTACTGCTAGGCTCCAGAAGAGACGTGTTGGAAACAGGAGGAGGCCATTCAGCCCCTCGAGCCTGTTCTGTCATATGGTTAGATCTCTGACCCAACTCCATCCTCTCTGCCTTTGCCCCATAACACCATTGCATAATAAAAATCTATCAATCTCAGATTTAAAATTGAAAATCGATCAGACAGCAATTTCCCTTTACAGAAGAGAATTTCACATTTCTCTGGAAGTTATTCCAGAATTCAGTCCTGAAAGTTAGATTTGGAATTGGTGCCAGAGTCCACCCACACTGGGAATAGTTTCTTTCTCTCTTTCTCTATCTTCTCTCTTTCTCTATCTTCTCTCTTTCTCTATCTTCTCTCTTTCTCTATCTTCTCTCTTTCTCTCTCTTTCTCTATCTTCTCTCTCTCTCTCTATCTTCTCTCTCTCTCTCTATCTTCTCTCTCTCTCTCTATCTTCTCTCTCTCTCTCTATCTTCTCTCTCTCTCTCTATCTTCTCTCTCTCTCTCTATCTTCTCTCTCTCTCTATCTTCTCTGTCTCTTCTCTCCATCTTCTCTGTCTCTTCTCTCCATCTTCTCTGTCTCTTCTCTCCATCTTCTCTGTCTCTTCTCTCCATCCTTCTGTCTCTTCTCTCCATCTTCTCTGTCTCTTCTCTCCATCTTCTCTGTCTCTTCTCTCCATCTTCTCTGTCTCTTCTCTCCATCTTCTCTGTCTCTCCTCTCCACCTTCTCTGTCTCTCCTCTCCACCTTCTCTGTCTCTCTCTCCACCTTCTCTGTCTCTCTCTCCACCTTCTCTGTCTCTTCTCTCCACCTTCTCTTCTCTCCTCTCCACCTTCTCTGTCTCTCCTCTCCACCTTCTCTGTCTCTCCTCTCCACCTTCTCTGTCTCTTCTCTCCATCTTCTCTGTCTCTTCTCTCCACCTTCTCTGTCTCTTCTCTCCACCTTCTCTGTCTCTTCTCTCCATCTCTATCAATCTGTCTCATTCTCTTTCTCTCACTTTCTCTCTTACTTTCTTCACGCTCTTCTCATTCTCATACTTTTCTCTCATGTTCTTTCTTTTTCTCTCTTTCCC
>NW_027651186.1:0-19456 GCF_965287045.1 Carcharhinus amblyrhynchos | reverse complement strand
CCTCCCACTCCCACCCCCTCTCTCTGCCCTCCCCCCTCTCTCTCCCCTCCCCCCTCCCCTCCCCCCTCTCTCTTTCTCCCCCATCCCCTCTCTCTCTCTCCCCACCCCCTCTCTCTCCCCTTCTCCCTCTCTCTCCCCTCCCCCCCTCCCCTCTCTCTCTCCCCACCCCCCTCTCTCTCCCCTCCCCCTCCCCTCCCCCGTCTCTCCCCCTCCCCCTCCCCTCCCCCCTCTCTCTCCCGTCCCCCCTCTCTCTCCCCTCCCCCCTCCGCTCCCCACTCTCTCTCCCCTCCCTCCTCCCCTCCCCTCTCCTTCCCCTGCTCCTCTCTCTCCCCACCCCCTCTCTCCCCCCTCCCCCCACCCTCTCTCCCCTCTCTCACTCTCCCCCTTCTAATATCTCCCCCCTCCCTCTGCCCTCTCCCCCTCCCTCCTCCTCTCTCCTGCCTCCTCTCTCCCTCTCCTCTCTCTCCCCCTCTCTCTCACCCTCTCTCTATCTTCCTCCCCTCTTGCCCCCTCTCTCTCTCTCCCCCTCCTTCTCTCCCCCCCTCCTTCTCTCCCCCTCCTTCTCTCCCCCCCTCCTTCTCTCCCCCCTCCTTCTCTCTCCCCCTCCTTCTCTCTCCCCCTCCTTCTCTCTCCCCCTCCTTCTCTCTCCCCCTCCTTCTCTCTCCCCCTCCTTCTCTCTCCCCCTCCTTCTCTCTCCCCCTCCTTCTCTCTCCCCCTCCTTCTCTCCCCCTTTCTCTCTCCCCCCCTTTCTCTCTCCCCCCTTTCTCTCTCCCCCTTTCTCTCTCCCCCCTTTCTCTCTCTCCCCCACTCTCTCCCTCTTTCTCTCACTCCCCCCTCACTCCCCCCTCTCACTCCTCCCCTCCCCCTCCCCCTCCTCCCTCCCCTCCCCCTCCTCCCTCCCTCCCCCTCCCCCCACCCCCTCCCCCTCTCCGTCCCCTCCCCCTCTCCGTCCCCCTCCCCCTCCACCCTCCCCGTCCCCCTCCCCGTCCCCCTCCCCGTCCCCCTCTCCCTTCCCCTCTCTCTCCCCCCTCTCACTCTCTCTTGTCTTTTTCTCTCTCTCTTCCCTGTCTCTCTCTCTCTCTCCTCTCTCCTCTCTCCCTCCCCTCCCCGCTCTCCTCCTCTCTCCCCCTTTCTCTCTCTCTTCTCTTTCTCCTCCCCCCTCTCACTCTCCCTCCTCCTCCCCGTCCCCCCTCCCCCTCCCCCTTCCCCCCTCCCTTCCCCCCTCCCTTCCCCCCTCCCTTCCCCCCTCCCTTCCCCCCTCCCTTCCCCTCTCCCCTTCCCTCTCCCCTTCCCCCCTCCCTTCCCCCCTCCCTTCCCCCCTCCCTTCCCCTCTCCGTCCCCCTCTCCGTCCCCCTCTCCGTCCCCCTCTCCGTCCCCCTCTCCGTCCCCCTCTCCGTCCCCCTCTCCGTCCCCCTCTCCGTCCCCCTCTCCGTCCCCCTCTCCTTCCCCTCTCTCTCCCCCCTCTCACTCTCTCTTGTCTTTTTCTCTCTCTCTTCCCTGTCTTTCTCTCTCTCTCTCTCCTCTCTCCCTCCCCCTTTCTCTCTCCCCCCTTTCTCTCTCCCCCGCTCTCCTCCTCTCTCCCCCTTTCTCTCTCTCTTCTCTTTCTCCCTCTCCCTCTCCCTCCGCCTCTCCCTCCCCTCTCCCCTGTCTCCCCCCCGTCCCTCCCTCTCTCCCCCTCTCCACTCCCCCCCCCCCCCCCCCCCGGTCTCTCCCCGCTCTCTCCCCCATCTCTCTCCCCATCTCTCTCCCCATCTCTCTCGCCCTCTCTCTCCACCCTCTTTCTCCCTCCCCACTCCCTCCCTTACCCCTCCCTGGAATGCATCCCAGGGTTCAGAAGGAAATGGCAGAGGTGATAGTGGATACCTTAGTAATTATTTTATCAAAATTTGCTGGTCTCTGGGAAGTGCCGGAAGATTGGAAAACGGCTAATGTTACGCCGCTGTTTAAAAAAGGAGCAGACAAAAGGCAGGGAATTATAGGCCGGTTAGTTTAACGTCTGTAGTTGGAAAATGCTAGAATCCGTCATCAAAGAAGAAATAGTGAGGCACCTAGAAAAGAATGGTTTGATCGAGCAGACACAGCATGGATTTGTTAAGGGGAAGTCATGTTTGACGAATTTATTGGATTTCTATGAGGATGTGACTGGTGCAGGAGACAGAGGGGAACCAGTGGATGTGGTGTTTTAGATTTCCAAAAGGCGTTTGATAAGGTGCCTCACAAAAGGTTGCTACAGAAGGTTAGGGTGCACAGAATTGGGGTAAGGTGTTAGCGTGGATAGAGGATTGCTGTCTAACAGGAAGCAGAGAGTTGGTATCAATGGGTGCTATTCTGGTTGGCGGTTGGTGACTAGTGGAGTGTCGCAGGGATCGGTGCTGGGGCCTCAGCTATTTACCATTTATATAGATGATCTGGAGGAGGGGGCTGAGTGGAGGGTAACGAAATTTGCTGATGATACAAAGATGAGTGGAAAAGCAAATTGCGTGGAGGGTGTGGAAAGTCTGCAGAGGGATCTGGGTAGGCTGAGCGAGTGGGCAAGGACCTGGCAGATGGAGTACAATGTTGGCAAGTGTGAGGTTATCCACTTTGGCAGGAATAATAGTAGGAGGGATTACTATTTAGAGGGCGAAAAGCTGCAGCATGCTACAGTGCAGAGGGACCTGGGGGTCCTTGTGCATGAGTCGCAAAAACCCAATCTGCAGGTGCAGCAGGTGATCAAGAAGGCGAATGGGATGCTGGCCTTTACAGCGAGGGATAGAATATAAAAACAGGGAGATCTTGCTGCAACTGTACAGGGCACTGGTGAGGCCACAGCAGGAGTACTGTGTGCAGTTTTGGTCATCGCACTTGCAAAAGGATATTTTGGCCTTGTAGGGAGTGCAGAGGGGGTTCACTAGGCTGACACCGGAGATGAGGGGGTTGGACTATAAGAACATAAGAAATAGGAGCAGGAGTAGGCCATCTAGCCCTTCGAGCCTGCCCCACCATTCAATAAGATCATGGCTGATCTGTCGTGTCTCAGTTCCACTTTCCTGCCCTCTCCCCATAACCCTTAATCCCTTGCCTATCAGAAACCTATCAACCTGCGTCTTAAATATATTTAGCAAGGCAGCCTCCACCACTTCAACGGGCAGAGAATTCCAGAGATTCACCACCCTTTGAGTGAAGAAGTTCCTCCTCAACTCTGTTCTAAACCGCCCCCCCCTTTATCTTGAGGCTGTGCCCTCTAGTCCTACTGTCCTTTCTGAGCGGGAAGAGCCTCTCCACCTCTATCCTATCCATCCCATTCAACATCTTATACGTCTCAATGAGATCTCCCCTCATCCTTTAAACTCTAACGAGTACAAGCCTAGTTTATTCAGCCTCTCCTCATAGTTCAACCCCCTCAACGCCGGTATCAGCCTAGTAAACCTCCTCTGCACTCCCTCCAAGGCCAAATATCCTTGCGTAAGTGCGGCGCCCAAACTGCACACAGTACTCCAGCTGCGGCCTCACCAGTGCCCTGTACAGTTGCAGCTAGACCTCCCTGCTTTTATATTCAATCCCCCTCGCTATGAAGGCCAACATCCCATTCGCCTTCCTGACCACCTGCTGCACCTGCAGGCTGGGTTTTTGCGACTTGTGCACAAGGACCCCGAGGTCCCTCTGCACCGTCGCATGCTGCAGTTTTTCAGACCTCCCTGCTTTTATATTCAATCCCCCTCGCTATGAAGGCCAACATCCCATTCGCCTTCCTGACCACCTGCTGCACCTGCAGGCTGGGTTTTTGCGACTTGTGCACAAGGACCCCGAGGTCCCTCTGCACCGTCGCATGCTGCAGTTTTTCGCCATGTAAGTAATAGTCCTTCCTACCATTATTCCTACCAAAGTGGACAACTTCACACATGCCAACATTAAATTCCATTTGCCAGTTCCTGGCCCATTCGCCCAGCCTATCTAGATCCTTCTGCAGACTTTCCACACCCTCCGCACAATTTGCCGTTCCACCAATCTTGGTGTCATCAGCAAATTTCGACACCATACACTCGGTTCCCTCCTCCAGATCATCTATATAAATGGTAAATAGCTGAGGCCCCAGCACCGACCCCTGGGGCACTCCACTAGTCACCAATCGCCAATCCGAATAGCACCCATTGACCTCCACTCTCTGCCTCCTATTTGACAGCCAATCCCCTATCCACGCTAACACCCTACCCCCAACTCCATGCCCCCTGACCTTCTGCAATAACCTCTTGTGCGGCACCTTATCAAACGCCTTCTGAAAATCAAGAAACACCACATCCATCGGCTCTCCTCTATCCACCGCCCTAGACACATCCTCATAGAACTCCAATAAGTTCGTCAGACACGACTTCCCCTTAACGAAACCGTGTTGCGTCTGCTCTACCGAACAATTCTCCACAAGATGCCTCGCTATTTTCTCCTTGATCACGGATTCTAACATTTTACCTACAACAGACGTTAAACTAACCGGCCTATAATTCCCTGCCTTTTGCCTGCTACCCTTCTTAAACAACGGCGTAACATTAGCCGTTTTCCAATCTTCCGGCACTTCCCCGGAATCCAGCGAGGTTTGGAAAATAATCACCAAGGCATCCACTATCACCTCCGCCATTTCTTTCAGAACCCTTGGATGCATTCCATCCGGTCCTGGGGACTTGTCCACAATCAGTCCCTCCAGTCTGTCAAGCACTGCCTCCCTGGTAACAATAATGTCATTCAGGCCCTCCACTCCTACCATCTTTCCATCGCTAACACCCGGCAAATTATTCATGTCCTCCTCCGTGAAGACCAAAACAAAAAAGTTATTCAAGGCCTCAGCCATTTCCCCATCCCCTACCACTAAGTCCCCCCTCTCATCCTCGAAGGGTCCAATGTTCACCCTAGTCAGCCTCTTCCTTTTTATATATTTATAAAAACTCTTACTATCCTTTTTTATATTTAGCGCTAGCCCAGCTTCATAGTTTCTCCTACCCTTCTTTATCAACTTCTTTGTTGATATTTAAACCTCTCCCAACCCAATCCTCTTCTCGCCCATTACTCTTAGCTACTCTAAACGCATCCGCTTTTAATTTAACATTTTCCTTTACCTCCTTCGTTATCCACGGCTGATTATCTCTCTTCCTACGATCCTTTTTAACCATCGGAATAAATTTCTGCTGAGCACCAAGAAAGATCTCCTTAAAGATCCTCCACTGCTCCTCAGCAGACCTACCTTCCAACGCACTCCCCCAGTCCACGTTCGCCAATTCCTCTCTCATCCTACCGTACTCCCCTCTGTTCAAACAAAGGACACAGGTCCGGGAACCCACTTTCTCCTCCTCCATCTGCATCAGAAACTCCACCATACAATGATCACTCTCCCCAAGAGGATCCTTCACCACAAGGTCCCTAATTCTACCTGCCTTATTACATAACACCAGATCCAAGATAGCTCGCTCCCTTGTCGGCTCCAACACACACTGTTCAAGGAAACTATCCCGGCAGCATTCCAAGAACTCTTCCTCGAGCCCACCACGTCCAACATGGGTCGACCAATCAATATGTAGATTGAAATCCCCCATAATTATCGCCGTCCCATTCCTGCACCCCGCACTTATTTGCGCGTTAACAGCCCGCCCCACCTCCAGATCATTATTCGGGGGCCTATAGACAACACCCACCAGCGTCTTCCTCCCTTTGCTCTTCCTAATCTCCACCCACAACGATTCCACTTTCTGCTCTTTGGTTCCTATATCATCCCTTACTACCACCCTGATGCTATCCTTAATCAGCAGAGCTACGCCCCCCACTTTTTCCTCCCGCCTATCCTTCCTAAACACTGGATACCCCTGGACATTCAGCTCCCAGTCCCTGTCACCTTGCAGCCACATCTCTGTAATGGCCACCAGATCATATCCATTTGTGCTGATCTGCGCCACCAGCTCATCCACTTTATTCCGAATGCTTCGTGCATTCAGATAAAGTGCCTTCGTCCCAGCCTTCACCTGGACCCTATTAGCCGGAACGCCACCGACCTTACTCACGCCCCCTACTCCTTTTATTATTGGGACACCCTTGGCCTCTTCCCTTACCTGTACCCTCTCCTTTACTTTAGACCCTGTAATATCACCTACCCTCACACCCTCCCCACCCCTAATTAGTTTAAAGCCCTATCTACAGTCCTATTTACACGATTCACCAGGACTCTGGTCCCAGCACGGTTCAGACCAACCCCATCCCACCTGAACAGGTCCCACCTACCCCAATACTGGTGCGAATGCCCCATAAATTCAAACCCATTCCTCCCACACCAATCCCTGAGCCACCCATTCACTTCCTTAATCTTATCAACCCTGAAGAGAGACTAAATAGACTGGGTCTGTACTCGTTGGAGTTTAGAAGGATGAGGGGGGATCTTATCGACATTGTTTGCTGGAGCAGACGAGTGAAGGAGCAGAGAGAGAGCTAAGATTTCACCTGTTAAAAACCTGTTTAAAATAAGTTTAAAGCACTTTGTAGAACTGTTTAAAGCATTTATTTATTGTATTTACTGCTTTAAGAATTCTGAGGGAGTGGTTAGAAGGCAGTTGTGGTACATCAGCTTTAAATCAGCGCCAGGTTTAAAAGGAGGCCTGGTGTAGACAGCGGGCAGCGTCTGAGCGGGCAGCGGAGTGAGTGGGAAGCAGAGTGAGCTACTAGGGCTTAATATCAAAAAGGGCTTGGGGGGAAAAAGGCCAGGTAAGTTCGTTTGAAAAACAAGAAAAAAAAACATCAAAAAAATTTTGTTCAAAACGACTACAGTGAATAATGGAGGGGCATGTGATGTGTGGTTTCTGTATGATGTGGGAACTGGTGGACCCCAGGGTCCATCCCAGTGACCATGTCTGTAGTAAGTGCAGGTTGCTGGAGGAGCTCCAGCTCAGGGTAAATGAGCTGGCCTCTGAGCTACGGACACTGAGGCTCATCAGGGGGAGAGAGGGTGCCATTGTCAATGGGGTGCAAGTGACATCCACCCCCCCTAGACTGGCTAACTCTAAGGGTCAGGGACAAGAGGGGGCTGCTGGGAGGAGGAAGGGGGGTGAGGAGCGGAGGCCTCAGCCTCTTAATCTGCATAACAGGTTTGAGGTTCTTGCTTCCAGTCTGGACAAGAACGAGGCAGGTGGGGTTGGTGAGCAAACTGCACACGGTACAGTGATGCAGCAGGACATAGGCAAAGAGAGGGGGAAAAGGAACGTAGTAGTGATTGGGGACAGTGGGGTGAAGGGTATTGACACTGTCCTTTGTCACAATGACAAAGTGCACAGAAGGGTGTGTTGTCTGCCTGGTGCTCGGGTACGGGATGTCGCAGCTGGGCTGCAGAGGAACCTGGAGTGGGAGGGTGAGAATCCAGTCGTTGTAGTACATGTGGGTGCCGGTGACGTAAGCAAAATGCAGACTGAGGATCTGGGGAGGGAGTATGAAAAGCTGGGAATGGAATTAAAAAGTAGAACCGACAAGGTGGTCATCTCTGGGCTACTACCTGAACCGAGTGCAGACGGGTGTAGGGTTGACAGGATTAAGGAAGTGAATGGGTGGCTCAGGGATTGGTGTGGGAGGAATGGGTTTGAATTTATGGGGCATTGGCACCAGTATTGGGGTAGGTGGGACCTGTTCGGGTGGGATGGGGTTGGTCTGAACCGTGCTGGGACCAGAGTGCTGGGGAATCATAGAACATAGAACATAGAACATTACAGCGCAGAACAGGCCCTTCGGCCCACGATGTTGCGCCGACCAGTTTTTTTAAAAAAAAAACACTGACCCACTAATCTAAACCAATCCCTTTTCGTCCATAAACCTATCCATAGATCTCTTAAACGCCCCCAAACTAGGTGCATTTACAACCGCAGCAGGCAGGGCATTCCAATCCCTCACCACCCTCTGGGTAAAGAACCTACCCCTGACATCCGTCCTATAACTACCACCCCTTAATTTAAAGCCATGCCCCCTCGTTCTAGCATTCTCCATCCGAGGAAAAAGGCTATCACTATCCACCCTATCTAAACCTCTAATCATCTTATATGTTTCAATAAGATCCCCTCTTAGCCTCCTTCTTTCCAGCGAAAACAACCCCAAATCCCTCAGTCTCTCCTCATATGACCTCCCCTCCATACCAGGCAACATCCTGGTAAACTTCCTCTGCACCCTCTCCAAAGCCTCAACGTCCTTCCAGTAATGTGGGGACCAGAACTGCACACAGTACTCCTAGTGCGGCCGCACCAGAGTTGTGTACAGAGTTGTGTACAATCGAGTAAAGAGGACTGTAGACAGGGCTTTAAACTAATTAGGGGGGGGAGGGTGCGAGGGTAGGTGATGTTACGAAGTCTAAAGTTAAGGAGAGGGTACAGGTAAGGGAAGAGGCCGAGGATGTCCCAATAATAGAGAGAGTAGGGGGTGTGAGTATGGTTGGTGGCGTTACGGCAAATAGGGTCCAGGTGAAGGCTGGGATGAAGGTGCTTTATCTGAACGCGCGAAGCATTCGGAATAAAGTGGATGAGCTGGTGGCGCAGATCGACACAAATGGATATGATCTGGTGGCCATTACAGAGACGTGGCTGCAAGGTGACAGGGACTGGGAGCTGAATGTCCAGGGGTATCAAGTATTTAGGAAGGATAGGCAGGAGGGAAAAGGCGGGGGCATAGCTCTGCTGATTAAGGATAGCATCACGGTGGTAGCAAGGGATGATATAGGAGCCAAGGAGCAGAGGGTGGAATCATTGTGGGTGGAGATTAGGAAGAGCAAAGGGAGGAAGACGCTGGTGGGTGTCGTCTATAGGCCCCCGAATAATGATCTGGAGGTGGGGCGGGCTGTTAACGCGCAAATAAGTGCGGCGTGCAAGAATGGAACGGCCGTAGTTATGGGGGATTTCAATCTGCATATTGATTGGTCGACCCATGTTGGACGCGGGGGGCTTGAGGAAGAGTTCTTGGAATGCTGCCGGGATAGTTTCCTCGAACAGTGTGTGTTGGAGCCGACGAGGGAGCGAGCTATCTTGGATCTGGTGCTATGTAATGAGGCGGGTAGAATTAGGGACCTTGTGGTGAAGGATCCTCTTGGGGAGAGTGATCATTGTATGGTGGAGTTTCTGGTGCAGATGGAGGAGGAGAAAGTGGGTTCCCGGACACACGTCCTCTGTTTGAATAGAGGGGAGTACGGTAGGATGAGAGAAGAATTGGCGAATGTGGACTGGGGGAGCGCGTTGGAGGGAGGGTCTGTTGAGGAGCAGTGGAGGATCTTTAAGGAGATCTTTCTTGGTGCTCAGCGGAAATTTATTCCGATGGTCAAAAAGGATAGTAGGAAGAGAGGTAATAAGCCGTGGATAACGAAGGAGGTGCAGGAAAGTGTTAAATTAAAAGCGGAGGAATTTAGAGTAGCTAAGAGTAGTGGGCGAGAAGAGGATTGGGAGAGGTTTAAATGTCAACAAAGATTGACAAAGAAGTTGATAAAGAAGGGTAGGAGAAACTATGAAGCTGGGCTAGCGCTTAATATAAAAAAGGATAGCAAGAGTTTTTATAAATATATAAAAAGGAAGAGGCTGGCTAGGGTGAATGTTGGTCCTTTAGAGGATGAGAAAGGGGACCTAGTGGTAGGGGATGAGGATATGGCTAAGGTATTGAATAACTTTTTTGTTTCTGTCTTCACGGAGGAGGACGTGAATAATTTGCCGGGTGTTAGCGATGGAAAGGTGGTAGGACTGGAGGGTCTTAATGACATCACTGTTACTAGAGAGGCGGTGCTCGACAGACTGGAGGGGCTGATTGTGGACAAGTCCCCAGGACCGGATGGAATGCATCCGAGGGTTCTGAAAGAAATGGCGGAGGTGATAGTGGATGCCTTGGTGGTTATTTTCCAGACGTCGCTGGATTCCGGGGAAGTGCCAGATGATTGGAAAACGGCTAATGTTACGCCGTTGTTTAAGAAGGGTGCCAGGCAAAAGGCGGGGAATTATAGGCCGGTTAGTTTAACGTCTGTGGTGGGTAAAATGTTAGAATCTGTCATTAAGGAGGAAATTGCGAGGCATCTTGAGGGGAATTGCTTGATAGAGCAGACGCAGCACGGTTTCATTAAAGGGAAGTCGTGTCTGACAAATTTACTGGAGTTCTATGAGGATGTGTCTAGGGCGGTGGATAGAGGAGAGCCGGTGGATGTGGTCTTTCTAGATTTCCAGAAGGCGTTTGACAAAGTACCTCACAAGAGGTTATTGCAGAAGGTCGAGGGACATGGAGTTGGGGGTAGGGTGTTAGCGTGGATAGAGGATTGGTTGTCAAATAAGAGGCAGAGAGTGGGGGTCAACGGGTGCTATTCGGATTGGCGGATGGTGACTAGTGGAGTGCCTCAGGGGGTCGGTGCTGGGGCCTCAGCTTTTTACCATTTATATAGATGATCTGGAGGAGGGAACCGAGTGTAGGGTGTCGAAATTTGCTGATGACACCAAGATTGGGGGAACGGCAAATTGTGCGGAGGGTGTGGAGAGTCTGCAGAAGGATCTAGATAGGCTGGGCGAATGGGCCAGGAAATGGCAAATGGAATTTAATGTTGGCAAGTGTGAGGTGGTCCACTTTGGTAGGAAGAATGGTAGGAAGGACTATTACTTACGGGGCGAAAAACTGCAGCAGGCGACGGTGCAGAGGGACCTCGGGGTCCTTGTGCATGAGTCGCAAAAACCCAGCTTGCAGGTGCAGCAGGTGGTCAGGAAGGCGAATGGGATACTGGCCTTCATAGCGAGGGGGATTGAATATAAAAGTAGGGAGGTCTTGCTGCAGCTGTATAGGGCATTGGTGAGGCTGCAGCTGGAGTACTGTGTGCAGTTTTGGGCGCCGCACCTGCGCAAGGATATTTTGGCCCTGGAGGGAGTGCAGAGGAGGTTTACTAGGCTGATACCGGAGTTGAGGGGATTGAGCTATGAGGAGAGGCTGAATAAACTAGGCTTGTACTCGTTAGAGTTTAGAAGAATGAGGGGAGATCTCATTGAGACGTATAAGATGATGAATGGGATGGATAGGATAGAGGTGGAGAGACTCTTCCCGCTCAGAAAGGATAGTAGGACTAGGGGGCACAGCCTCAAGATAAGGGGGAGGCGGTTTAGAACGGAGTTGAGGAGGAACTTCTTCACTCAAAGGGTGGTGAATCTCTGGAATTCTCTGCCCGTTGAAGTGGTGGAGGCTGCCTCGCTAAATATTTTTAAGAAGCGGGTTGATGGGTTCTTGATAAGAGAGGGGATTAAGGGTTATGGGGAGAAAGCGGGAAAGTGGAACTGAGCAGCAACAGATCAGCCATGATCTTACTGAATGGCGGGGCAGGCTTGAAGGGCTAGATGGCCTACTCCTGCTCCTATTTCTTATGTTCTTATGAGACTTAGAAGATAATGAAGGGGATGGATAGGGTAGAGGTAGAGAGATTCTTCCCGCTTAGAAAGGATAGCAGGACTAGAGGGCACAGCCTCAAGACAAGGGGGGTGCAGTTTAGATCGGAGTTGAGGAGGAACTTCTTCACTCAGAGGGTGGTGAATCTCTGGAACATAGAACATTACAGCGCGGAACAGGCCCTTCGGCCCACAATGTTGCGCCGACCAGTCTTATTTTTAAAAAAAAACATTGACCCACTAATCTAAACCAATCCCTTTTCGTCCATAAACCTATCCACCAATCTCTTAAACGCCCCCAAACTAGGCGCATTTACAACCGCAGCAGGCAGGGCATTCCAGTCCCTCACCACCCTCTGGGTAAAGAACCTGCCCCTGACATCCGTCCTATAACTACCCCCCCTTAATTTAAAGCCATGCCCCCTCGTGCTAGCTTTCTCCATCCGAGGAAACAGGCTATCACCATCCACCCTATCTAAACCTCTAATCATCTTATATGTTTCTATAAGATCCCCTCTTAGCCGCCTTCTTTCCAGCGAAAACAACCCCAAATCCCTCAGTCTCTCCTCATAGGACCTCCCCTGCATACCAGGCAACATCCTGGTAAACCTCCTCTGCACCCTCTCCAAAGCCTCCATATCCTTCCTGTAATGTGGGGACCAGAACTGCACACAGTACTCCAAGTGCGGCCGCACCAGAGTTGTGTACAGTTGCAACATGACGCTGCGACTCCTAAATTCAATCCCCCTACCAATAAACGCCAAGACACCGTACGCCTTCTTAACAACCTTATCTACTTGATTCCCAACTTTCAGGGATCTATGTACACATACACCTAGATCCCTCTGCTCCTCCACTCTATTCAAAGTCCTCCCGTTAGCCCTATACTCAACACATCTGTTATTCCTACCGAAATGGATTACCTCACACTTCTCCGCATTAAACTCCATCCGCCACTTCGCGGCCCAGCTCTGCAACCTGTCCAAGTCACCCTGCAAACTTCGACACCCTTCCTCACAATCTACCACACCTCCGACTTTGGTGTCATCAGCAAACTTAGTAATCCACCCAACTATACCCTCATCCAGATCATTAATAAAGATTACAAACAGCAGTGGCCCCAAAACAGATCCCTGAGGCACACCACTCGTAACCGAACTCCATGATGAATAATTACCATCAACCACCACCCTCTGTCTCCTATCTGCTAACCAATTCCTGATCCAAGTACCTAAATTACCACCAATCCCATACATCTGCATTTTCTGCAGAAGCATACCATGGTGAACCTTATCAAACGCCTTACTAAAATCCATATATACCACGTCTACTGCCTTACCCCTATCCACCTCTTTGGTCACCTTCTCAAAGAACTCAATAAGGTTAGTAAGGCACGACCTTCCCGCTACAAAACCATGCTGACTATCTCTAATCAATTCATTACTCTCCAAATAACTATAAATCCTATCCCTAATAATTCTTTCTAAAACCTTGCCCACTACAGAAGTAAGACTCACTGGTCTATAATTCCCAGGGAAGTCTCTGCTCCCCTTCTTAAACAATGGGACAACATTCGCTGTCCTCCAATCTTCCGGTACTATACCAGAGACCAACGACGACCTGAAGATCAGAGCCAGTGGCTCTGCAATCACCTCTCTTGCCTCCCACAGAATCCTAGGGTAAATCCCGTCTGGACCAGGGGACTTATCTATTTTCAACCCTTCTAGAATATCCAACACATCCTCTGTATCAACTGCAATACTTTCTATTTTACACCCCTTCACCCCAGTGACCTCCTCAGCTACATTCTCTGCCCGTTGAAGTGGTGGAGGCTGCCTCACTAAATTTGCAAAGGCTATGCAGGGGTGTTTAAACTGATTCAGAGGGGGGGGGTGGGATCCTGAGTAGCAGGGATGAAATTGAGGGGGGCATAGATGGGGACTGCAATGCACGGCATCGTGGGGGTGGAGCAGAGCAGGGTTTGAAATGCGTATAGTTTAATGCGAGGAGTATTCGCAATAAGGTGGATGAACTTGCAGCGTGGATCAGTACCTGGAACTTTGATGTTGTGGCCATTTCAGAGACATGGATAGAGCAGGGGCAGGAATGGTTGTTGCAGGTTCCGGGGTTCAAATGCTTCAGTCGGAGTAGAGAAGGGGGAGAGGGGTAGCATTATTAGTCAAGGACTGTATCACGGTGTCAGAGAGGAAGTTTAATGAGGACTTGTCTGTTGAGGTAGTATGGGCTGAGATTAGAAATAGGAGAGGAGAGGTCACCCTGTTGGGAGTCTTTTATAGACCTCCTAAAAGTTCTAGAGAGGTTGAGGAAAGGATTGTGGAGATGATCCGGGATAGGAGTGAAAGTATTAGGGTAATTGTTATGGGAGACTTTAACTTTACCAATATTGATTGGAATAGCTATTGCTCTAGCTCATTAGAGGGGTCAGTTTTTACACAAAGCGTGCAGGAAGGTTTTTTGAGTCAGTATGTAGATAGACCAACTAGAGGTGAGGCTATATTGGATTTGGTGCTGGGAAATGAGCCAGACCAGGTGCTAGACTTGGAAGTTGGGGTGCATTTTGGTGATAGTGACCACAATTCGGTTACGTTCACCTTAGTGATGGAAAGGGATAGGCATGAATCTAGGGGCAGTAGTTATCGCTGGGGTAAGGGTAATTATGAGGCTGTTAGGAGAGAATTAGGGAGCATAGGTTGGACTAGGAGACTACAGGGGCTGGGAACATCCGAAATGTGGAGTTTATTCAGGGAGCAGCTACTTGATATGTATGAGTCCTTGATATGTATGTCCCTGTCAGGCAAGGAGGAAATGGTCGAGCAAGGGAACTGTGGTGCGCTAAAAAAGTTGATTCGCTGGTTAAAAGGAAAAAGGAGGCTTATGTCAGGATGAGGCTTGAGGGCTCAGGTAGTGCACTGGAAAACTATAGATTAGCCAGGAGGGAGTTAAAGAGGGAGTTAAGAAGAGCTAAAAGAGGACACGGGAAGACTTTGGCTGATAGGATTAAGGAGAATCCTAAGGCTTTCTTTAGATGTGTTAAGAATAGAAGATTGGTTAGGGCAAGATTAGGGCCAGTCAGAGACAGCAGTGGGAAGTTATGTGTGGAACCGGAAGAGATTGGAGAGGCACTGAACAAATATTTCTCTTCGGTATTCACGCAGGGAGACATAAATATAGCTGTGGAGAACACTGGGTTACAGGGTTGTAAACTGGATAGTATTGCAGTTGATAAGGAGGATGTGCTAGATATTCTTGAGGGTTTGAAAATATTGCAGTTGATAAGGAGGATGTGCTAGATATTCTTGAGGGTTTGAAAATAGATAAGTCCCCTGGGCCGGATGGGATTTACCCTAGGATTCTCTGGGAGGCAAGAGAGGCGATTGCAGAGCCTCTGGCTCTGATCTTCAGGTCGTTGTTAGTCACAGGTATAGTGCCAGAAGACTGGAGGGTAGTGAATGTTGTCCCATTGTTTAAGAAGGGGAACAGAGACTTCCCCGGGAATTATAGACCGGTGAGTCTTACTTCTGTTGTGGGCAAAGTATTAGAAAAAATTATTAGGGATAGGATTTATAGTTATTTAGAGAGTAATGAATTGATTGGAGATAGTCAGCACGGTTTTATGAAGGGTAGGTCGTGCCTTACTAACCTTATTGAGTTTTTTGAAAAAGTGACCAAAGAGGTGGATGGGGGTAAGGCAGTTGACGTGGTGTATATGGACTTTAGTAAGGCGTTTGATAAGGTTCACCATGGAAGGCTTCTGCAGAAAATGCAGATGTATGGGATTGAGGGTGATTTAGTTAACCGGATCAGGAATTGGCTAGCAGATAGGAGACAGAGGGTGGTGGTTGATGGAAAGTATTCGTCATGGAGTTCAGTTACAAGTGGTGTGCCTCAGGGATCTGTTTTGGGGCCACTGCTGTTTGTAATTTTTATAAATGATCTGGATGAGGGTATAGAAGGATGGATTAATAAATTTGCTGATGACACCAAAGTCGGAGGAGTGGTAGATAGTGAAGAGGGGTACCATAGTTTACAGAGAGACTTGGACAAGTTGCAGAGCTGGGCCGAGAGGTGGCGGATGGAGTTTAATGCAGAAAAGTGTGAGGCAATTCACTTTGGCAGGAATAACAGATGTGTAGAGTATAGGGCTAACGGGAGGACTTTGAATAGAGTGGAGGAGCAGAAGGATCTAGGTGTATGTGTACATAGATCCCTGAAAGTTGGGAATCAAGTAGATAAGGTTGTTAAGAAGGCATACGGTGTCTTGGCGTTTATTGGTAGGGGGATTGAATTTAGGAGTCGCAGCGTCATGTTGCAACTGTACACAACTCTGGTGCGGCCGCACTTGGAGTACTGTGTGCAGTTCTGGTCCCCGCATTACAGGAAGGATGTGGAGGCTTTGGAGAGGGTGCAGAGGAGGTTTACCAGGATGTTGCCTGGTATGCAGGGGAGGTCCTATGAGGAGAGACTGAGGGATTTGGGGTTGTTTTCACTGGAAAGAAGGCGGCTAAGAGGGGATCTTATAGAAACATATAAGATGATTAGAGGTTTAGATAGGGTGGATGGTGATAGCCTGTTTCCTCGGATGGAGAAATCTAGCACGAGGGGGCATGGCTTTAAATTAAGGGGGGATAGTTATAGGACGGATGTCAGGGGCAGGTTCTTTACCCAGAGGGTGGTGAGGGATTGGAATGCCCTGCCTGCTGCAGTTGTAAATGCGCCTAGTTTGGGGGCGTTTAAGAGATTGGTGGATAGGTTTATGGACGAAAAAGGAGTGGTTTAGATTAGTGGGTCAATGTTTTTTTTTAAAAATAAGACTGGTCGGCGCAACATTGTGGGCCGAAGGGCCTGTTCCGCGCTGTAATGTTCTATGTTCTATGTTCTATGATTGAATTTCGGAGCCGCAGCATCATATTGCAACTGTACAAAACTCTGGTGCGGCCGCACTTGGAGTATTGTGTGCAGTTCTGGTCCCCACATTATAGGAAGGATGTGGAGGCATTGGAGAGGGTGCAGAGGAGGTTTACCAGGATGTTGCCTGGTATGGAGGGAAGGTCCTATGAGGAGAGACTGAGGGATTTCGGGTTGTTTTCGTTAGAAAGAAGGCAGCTAAGAGGGGATCTTATTGAAACGTATAAGATGATTAGAGGTTTAGATAGGGTGGACAGTGATAGCCTTTTTCCTCGGATGGAGAAAGCTAGCACGAGGGGGCATAGCTTGAAATTAAGGGGGGATAGTTATAGGACGGATGTCAGGGGTAGGTTCTTTACCCAGAGGGTGGTGAGGGATTAGAATGCCCTGCCTGCTGCAGTTGTAAATGTGCCTAGTTTGGGGGCGTTTAAGAGATCCGTGGATAGGTTTATGGATGGAAAGGGATTGGTTTAGGTTAGAGGGTCATTGCTTTTTAACTGGTCGGCGCAACATCGTGGACCGAAGGGCCTGTTCTGCGCTGTAATGTTCTATGTTCTATATATATTTAAGACGTGGGTTGATAGGTTTCTGACAGACAAGGGGATTAAGGGTTCTGGGGAGAGGGCGGGAATGTGGAACTGATCCACGACAGATCAGCCATGATGTTATTGAATAGCAGGGCAGGCTCGAGGGGCTAGATGGCCTACTCCTGCTCCTATTTCTTATGTTCTTATGTTCCTTCTCTTCCCCCCTCCCTCTCTTCCCCCCCTCCCTCTCTTCCCCCCCCCTCCCTCTCTTCCCCCCCCTCCCTCTCTTCCCCCCCTCCCTCTCTTCCCCCCCTCCCTCTCTTCCCCCCCCTCCCTCTCTTCCCCCCCTCCCTCTCTCCCCCCTCCCCCCTCCTCCTCCTCTCTCTCGCTCCCTCCTCTCTCTCTTCCCTCTCCCCCACCCCTCTCTCTCTCCATCTCCCCTCTCTCTCTCCCACCCCCCTCTCTCTCTCCCACCCCTCTCTCTCTCTCTCCCACCCCTCACTCTCCCCTCTCTCTCCCTCTCTCTCTCTCCTCTCGCTCCCCACCTCTCTCCCTGTTCCCTCTCTCTGTCTGCCCCCGCTCTCTCTCCCCCTTCTCTCCCCACCTCTCTCTCCCCCTTCTCTCCCCACCTCTCTCTCCCCTTTCTCTCCCCACCTCTCCCTCCCCCTTCTCTCTCCACTAGCCCCTCTCTCTCTTCCCACCTCTCTCTCTCTTCTCTCTCCCCACCTCTCTCTCTCTCTCCCCACTCTCCTCCTCTCTCTCCCACCTTTCTCTCTCTCTCCCCCTTCTCTTTCCCCCCCTCACTCCCTCCTCTCTCCCCCCCTCCCCCTCCCTCTCTCCCCCCTCTCTCTCTTGTCCCTCTCTGTCTCCCACTCTCTCTCTCCCCCTCACTCTCCCCCCCACCCCTTCTCTCACCCCCTCTCTCCCCCCTCTCTCTCTCTCCCCTCTCTGTCTCCCTCTCTCTGTCCCTCCACTCTCTCTCCTCCCAGTCTCACTCTCTCTCTCCCCCCACTCCACTCTCTCTCTCCTCCGTTTCCACTTTCTCTCTCTCGCTACCCCCCCTTCCCTCTCTGTGTCTCCATCTGTCTCTCACTGTCTCTCCCACTGTCTCCCCCATCTCTCTCTCACTCTCCCCCCCTCGCTCCCTCCTCTCTCTCTCTCCCTCTCTCCCTCCTTTCTCTCTCCCCCATCCTCCCCCTCCCCCTCTCTCCCCCCAGCTCCCTCTCCCCCACCAGCTCCCTCTCCCCGTCTCTCTCCCTCATCTCTCTCTCTCTCCCTCCCACCTTCTCTCCCTCTGTCACCTCTCTCTCTCCCCCTCCCCCTCTCTCTCTCTCTCCCCCTCACTCTTTCTCTCTCTCTCCCCCTCACCCTCTCCGCCTCTCTCTTTCTCTCTCTCCCCCTCACTCTTTCTCTCTCTCTCCCCCTCTCTCTTTCTCTCTCTCCCCCTCTCTCTTTCTCTCTCTCCCCCTCTCTCTTTCTCTCTCTCTCCCCCTCTCTCTTTCTCTCTCCACCCCCCTTTCTCCTCTTTCTGTCTCTCTCTTCCCTGTCTCTCTCTCTCTCCCCCTCTCTGGCTCTCCCCCTCCTCCTCCTCTCTCCCCCCTTTCTCTCTCTCTCCCCCTTCTCTTTCTCCCATCCTCTCTCCCCCTTTCTCTCACTCCCTCCCTCTCTCCCCCCACTCTCTCCAGCCTCTCCCTCTGCCTCTCTCTCTCTCTCCCCTCCTCTCTTTCTCTCCCCCTCTCTCTCTTTCCCCCCTCTCTCTCCCCTCTCTCTCTCTCTCTCTCTCTCACCCCCTCTCCCTCCCACCACTCTCTCTCTCCCCCTCTCTCTTCCCTCTCTGTGTCTCCACCTCTCTCTCTCTATCTCTCTCTCTCTCCCCCCTCTCTCTCCACCCTCTCTCTCCACCTTCTCTCTCTCTCGTTCCCCCCCATCTCCCCCCTATCTCTCCCCCATCTACCCCTCCATCTCCCCCCACCCCTCTCTCTCTCTCTCTTTCCCTCCCCCTTTCTCTCTCCCTGCTTTCTCTCTCAGCCCCCTCTCCCCTTCTCTCTCTCTCTCCCCCCGCTGCCCCCTCTTGCTGCCCCCTCTCCGCTCCCCCTCTCTCGCTCCCCCCTCTCGCTCCCCCCTCTCGCTCCCCCCCTCGCGCTCCCCCCGTCTCGCTCCCCCCGTCTCGCTCCCCCCGTCTCGCTCCCCCCGTCTCGCTCCCCCCGTCTCGCTCCCCCCGTCTCGCTCCCCCGTCTCGCTCCTCCTCTCTCCCTCTTCCCCCTTCCCCCCTCCCTCTCTTCCCCCCTCCCTCTCTTCCCCCCTCCCTCTCTTCCCCCCTCCCTCTCTTCCCCCTCCCTTCTTCCCCCCTCCCTCTCTTCCCCCCTCCCTCTCTTCCCCCTCCCTCTCTTCCCCCTCCCTCTCTTCCCCCTCCCTCTCTTCCCCCTCCCTCTCTTCCCCCTCCCTCTCTTCCCCCTCCCTCTCTTCCCCCCTCCCTCTCTTCCCCCTCCCTCTCTTCCCCCTCCCTCTCTTCCCCCTCCCTCTCTTCCCCTCCCTCTCTCTCCCCTCCCCTCTCCCCCTTCCCCCTCCCGCTCTCCCCCCCTCCCGCTCTCCCCCCTCCCGCTCTCCCCCCCTCCCCGCTCTCCC
>NW_027651185.1:0-19476 GCF_965287045.1 Carcharhinus amblyrhynchos | reverse complement strand
CCCCCCTTCTCTCGGCTCCTCCCCCCCCTTCTCTCGGCTCCTCCCCCCCTTCTCTCGGCTCCTCCCCCCCCTTCTCTCGGCTCCTCCCCCCCTTCTCTCGGCTCCTCCCCCCCTTCTCTCGGCTCCTCCCCCCCCTTCTCTCGGCTCCTCCCCCCCTTCTCTCGGCTCCTCCCCCCCCTTCTCTCGGCTCCTCCCCCCCCTTCTCTCGGCTCCTCCCCCCCCTTCTCTCGGCTCCTCCCCCCCTTCTCTCGGCTCCTCCCCCCCTTCTCTCGGCTCCTCCCCCCTTCTCTCGGCTCCTCCCCCCCTTCTCTCGGCTCCTCCCCCCCTTCTCTCGGCTCCTCCCCCCCTTCTCTCGGCTCCTCCCCCCCTTCTCTCGGCTCCTCCCCCCCTTCTCTCGGCTCCTCCCCCCCTTCTCTCGGCTCCTCCCCCCCTTCTCTCGGCTCCTCCCCCCCTTCTCTCGGCTCCTCCCCCCCTTCTCTCGGCTCCTCCCCCCCTTCTCTCGGCTCCTCCCCCCCTTCTCTCGGCTCCTCCCCCCCTTCTCTCGGCTCCTCCCCCCCTTCTCTCGGCTCCTCCCCCCCTTCTCTCGGCTCCTCCCCCCCTTCTCTCGGCTCCTCCCCCCCTTCTCTCGGCTCCTCCCCCCCTTCTCTCGGCTCCTCCCCCCCTTCTCTCGGCTCCTCCCCCCCTTCTCTCGGCTCCTCCCCCCCTTCTCTCGGCTCCTCCCCCCCTTCTCTCGGCTCCTCCCCCCCTTCTCTCGGCTCCTCCCCCCTTCTCTCGGCTCCTCCCCCCCTTCTCTCGGCTCCTCCCCCCCTTCTCTCGGCTCCTCCCCCCCTTCTCTCGGCTCCTCCCCCCCTTCTCTCGGCTCCTCCCCCCCTTCTCTCGGCTCCTCCCCCCCTTCTCTCGGCTCCTCCCCCCCTTCTCTCGGCTCCTCCCCCCCTTCTCTCGGCTCCTCCCCCCCTTCTCTCGGCTCCTCCCCCCCTTCTCTCGGCTCCTCCCCCCCTTCTCTCGGCTCCTCCCCCCCCTTCTCTCGGCTCCTCCCCCCCTTCTCTCGGCTCCTCCCCCCTTCTCTCGGCTCCTCCCCCCCTTCTCTCGGCTCCTCCCCCCCTTCTCTCGGCTCCTCCCCCCCTTCTCTCGGCTCCTCCCCCCCTTCTCTCGGCTCCTCCCCCCCTTCTCTCGGCTCCTCCCCCCCTTCTCTCGGCTCCTCCCCCCCTTCTCTCGGCTCCTCCCCCCTTCTCTCGGCTCCTCCCCCCCTTCTCTCGGCTCCTCCCCCCCTTCTCTCGGCTCCTCCCCCCCTTCTCTCGGCTCCTCCCCCCCTTCTCTCGGCTCCTCCCCCCCTTCTCTCGGCTCCTCCCCCCCTTCTCTCGGCTCCTCCCCCCCTTCTCTCGGCTCCTCCCCCCCTTCTCTCGGCTCCTCCCCCCCTTCTCTCGGCTCCTCCCCCCCTTCTCTCGGCTCCTCCCCCCCTTCTCTCGGCTCCTCCCCCCCTTCTCTCGGCTCCTCCCCCCTTCTCTCGGCTCCTCCCCCCTTCTCTCGGCTCCTCCCCCCTTCTCTCGGCTCCTCCCCCCCTTCTCTCGGCTCCTCCCCCCCTTCTCTCGGCTCCTCCCCCCCTTCTCTCGGCTCCTCCCCCCCTTCTCTCGGCTCCTCCCCCCCTTCTCTCGGCTCCTCCCCCCCTTCTCTCGGCTCCTCCCCCCCTTCTCTCGGCTCCTCCCCCCCTTCTCTCGGCTCCTCCCCCCCTTCTCTCGGCTCCTCCCCCCCTTCTCTCGGCTCCTCCCCCCCTTCTCTCGGCTCCTCCCCCCCTTCTCTCGGCTCCTCCCCCCCTTCTCTCGGCTCCTCCCCCCTTCTCTCGGCTCCTCCCCCCCTTCTCTCGGCTCCTCCCCCCTTCTCTCGCCTCTTCCCCCCCTCCATACACACCCCCTCCCCCCACTGTCCCCCCAATTCTCTGTCCTGTACCCCCCCCGCTCTCTCTCCCCCCCCCCCCCCGTACACCCCCCTCCCCTGCTCTCTCTCCCCCCCGCCCTGTACACCCCCACTTGCGCTCTCTCTCTCTCTCTCTCCCCCCGGTACATCCCCCGCTCTGTCTCTCTCCCCCACCCCCCGTACACCCCCCTCCCCCCGCTCTCTCGCTCTCTCTCTCCCCCCCCCCCCACCCCCTCACTCTCTCTCTCTCTCACTCTCTCTCTCTCTGTCTCTCTGCCCCGTGTAGGTGAGATTCTCCTGAGGAATATGAGTGTTCAGGCTGAGTCACCGTTTGGTGCGGGGACCCTGACGCACCTCCTGCTGTCCGGCTCTCTCTCTGACCGGGAGGCCTGCGCCATCGCTGTGCCCCTGCTGTGCCGGTAAGTGTGGGAGCCCCCTCCCCCTCCCCCTCCCCCTCCCCTCCCCTCCCCTCAAAATTTATTTATTAGTGTCATAGGTAAGGCTTACATTAACACTGCAATGAAGTTACTGTGAAAATCCCCGCCCCCCAGTCGCCCACACCCCGGCTCCTGTTCATGTGAACAATCCCTGGGATGAAGAGCTTGTCCCGTGGGGAACGGGTTGAGGACTCTGGGTCTCGTTGGGAGTTTAGAAGGTTGGGGGGGATCTTATTGAAACTTATTGCGAGGATAGAGTGGGACGTGGGAGAGGATGTTTCCACCAGTGGGAAAAACTGGAACCTGAGAGGGCACAACCTCAGGGTAAAGGGACAGAGATGGGGAAGGGATTTCTTCACCCAGAGAGTGGGGAATGTGGGGGACTCTTTGCCCCCAGAGGAGGCCGGGGTCACTGAGTGTCTTTAAGACAGAGATAGATCGGTTCCTGATTAATAAGGGGATCGGGGAGGAAAAGGGCAGGAGAACAGGGGAGGAGAAAAATATCAGCCGTGATAGAATGGGGGAGCAGATGGGCTGAGTGGCCTCGTTCTGCTCCTGTGTCTGATGGTGTTAATGGTTTATTTATTTTCTCTGTCTCTCCCCCCCCCCCTTTCTGTCTCTCTCCCCCCCCCCTTTCTGTCTCTCTCCCCCCCCCCCCTTTCTGTCTCTCTCCCCCCCCCCCCCTTTCTGTCTCTCTCCCCCCCCCCCCCCCTTTCTGTCTCTCTCCCCCCCCCCCCTTTCTGTCTCTCTTCCCCCCCCCCCCTTTCTGTCTCTCTTCCCCCCCCACCTTTCTGTCTCTCTTCCCCCCCCCTTTCTGTCTCTCTTCCCCCCCCCCCTTTCTGTCTCTCTTCCCCCCCCCCCTTTCTGTCTCTCTTCCCCCCCCCCCTTTCTGTCTCTCTTCCCCCCCCCCCCTTTCTGTCTCTCTTCCCCCCCCCCCTTTCTGTCTCTCTTCCCCCCCCCCTTTCTGTCTCTCTTCCCCCCCCCCTTTCTGTCTCTCTTCCCCCCCCCCCTTTCTGTCTCTCTTCCCCCCCCCCCTTTCTGTCTCTCTTCCCCCCCCCCTTCTGTCTCTCCCCCCCCCCTTTCTGTCTCTCCCCCCCCCCCTTTCTGTCTCTCCCCCCCCCCTTTCTGTCTCTCCCCCCCCCCCTTTCTGTCTCTCCCCCCCCCCCCTTTCTGTCTCTCCCCCCCCCCCTTTCTGTCTCTCCCCCCCCCCCTTTCTGTCTCTCCCCCCCCCCCTTTCTGTCTCTCCCCCCCCCCTTTCTGTCTCTTCCCCCCCCCCCCTTTCTGTCTCTCCCCCCCCCCCTTTCTGTCTCTCCCCCCCCCCTTTCTGTCTCTCCCCCCCCCCTTTCTGTCTCTCCCCCCCCCCTTTCTGTCTCTCCCCCCCCCCTTTCTGTCTCTCCCCCCCCCTTTCTGTCTCTCCCCCCCCCCCTTTCTGTCTCTCCCCCCCCCCTTTCTGTCTCTCCCCCCCCCCTTTCTGTCTCTCCCCCCCCCCTTTCTGTCTCTCCCCCCCCCTTTCTGTCTCTCCCCCCCACCCCCCGGCTCCGTTTTACAGGAACGAATCTCTCCGCCGCAAACTGCTGCTCGACCACGGCGGGCTTCACCTCCTGCTGGAGACCTTGCTGGGCAGCGAGGACCAGCTGGCCAGCTTCGGGGCAGCCGACGGCCTGGCCTGCCTGGTGGGGGCCCCCGGGGAGGGGCCGGACCCCGAGCGGGCCGGGCCGGAGGTGGAGGAGGAGGAGGAGGAGGAGGGGGGGAGGAGGGCCGTGCCGCCGACGCCCCCCCCCCGCCCCCTCGCTGCCCCTACCGGGAGCTGGTGGGCCGGGGGGCGGCCGACCTGCGCCTGGCCCTGGAGGGGGGGGCCCGCCTGCCGGCCAGCCGCGCCCACCTGACCCGGGCCTCGGAGGTGTTCCGCGCCATGCTGGGCGGGGGCTACCTGGAGTCGCGGCAGAGCGAGGTGCCCCTGGGGGGGGCGCTGGGGGCCGAGGAGGCGGAGGTGCTGCTCCACCACTTGCACGGCTGCCGCGCGGCCTTGGGCTGCGCCCGGCTGGGGGAGGTAGAAAAGGGGCAGCGGGGGGAGAAGGGGGAGGAGGAGGAGGAGGGGGAGGAGGACTGGTTCGAGGACTCCCTGCTGGGCCGCGCCCTGGCGGCCTCCGGCCAGTACCTGCTGGCCGACCTGACCCCCGCCCTGGAGCGCGCCGCCTACGGGCGCTGCCCCCTCGCCGCCTGCCCGCCCTCTCCCGCTTCGCCCGGCGCCACCACCTGCCGGGGCTGCGGGCCCTCTGCCTGCGCGGCCTCCTGGAGGCCCCCATGGGGCCCCGGGAGCGGGCCCGGGCCTGGCGGGAGATGGCGGCGGGAGATGGCGGCGGGGAGCGGGGGGACCTGCTGCCCACCCTGCGCGCCCTGCTGCTGGAGTACGTGTGAGGTGGGGGTGGGGCGGGGGGGGGTGGGGCAGGGGGGTGGTGGTTTATCTGCCCTGTTCCTGGGCACTCCTGGAGCAGGAGTGGGGGGGGGGGGGGGGGGGAGTTGCGGCCAGGCTGCGCCACACCCAGACGAGCACCGGGTGGAGCAAGAGGATGGGAAGGAGAGAGAGTGTGAGAGCGAGAGATGGTCCCGACGGCACGCGGACAATCGAGTCGAGTTTCTTAGGTTCAGTTTCTCTGTTAATTATTTAATTAAAGGAGCCGTTTGCTTACCCGCCAGTCGCTGTGATTGGAGGGTTTTGGGGTGGGTGGGACTGCCACGCGTGGGTGGCAGTGAGGGCTTGAAGGTTTCTCTGGGGAGTAGTGAAGAGAGTGTGTGCGCAGAGGATGAGTGTCTGTGTGTGCGGGGGACAAGAGTGTGTGTGCGCAAAGGACGGGAGAGGGTGTGCGCGTGTGCGGAGGACGGGAGAGAGTGTGCGCATGTGCGGAGGATGGGAGAGAGTGTGAGCGTGTGCGGAGGACAGGAGAGAGTGTGAGCGTGTGCGGAGGACAGGAGAGAGTGTGAGCGTGTGCGGAGGATGGGAGAGAGTGTGCGCGTGTGCGGAGGACAGGAGAGAGTGTGAGCGTGTGCGGAGGATGGGAGAGAGTGTGCGCGTGTGCGGAGGATGGGAGAGAGTGTGCGCGTGTGCGGAGGACAGGAGAGAGTGTGAGCGTGTGCGGCGGATGGGAGAGTGTGAGCGTGTGCGGAGGATGGGAGAGAGTGTGCGTGTGTGCGGAGGACGGGAGAGTGTGAGCGTGCGCGGAGGACGGGGGACAGAGTGTGTGAGCGTGTGCGGAGGACGGGAGTGAGTGAGCGTGCGCGGGGGACGGGAGAGAGCGTGTGTGCGCGCATATGTGGAGGACGGGAGAGAGCTTGTGTGCGCGCATATGTGGAGGACGGGAGAGAGCTTGTGTGCGCGCATATGTGGAGGACGGGAGAGAGCGTGTGTGTGCGCGTGTGCGGAGGACGGGAGAGAGCGTGTGTGTGCGCGTGTGCGGAGGATGGGAGAGAGTGCGAGCGTGCGCGTGTGCGGAGGACGGGAGAGAGTGCGAGCGTGCGCGTGTGCGGAGGACGGGAGAGAGTGCGAGCGTGCGCGTGTGCGGAGGACGGGAGAGAGTGCGAGCGTGCGCGTGTGCGGAGGACGGGAGAGAGTGCGGGCGTGCGCGTGTGCGGAGGACGGGAGAGAGTGCGGGCGTGCGCGTGTGCGGAGGACGGGAGAGAGTGCGGGTGTGCGCGTGTGCGGAGGACGGGAGAGAGTGCGAGCGTGCGCGTGTGCGGAAGACGGGAGAGAGTGCGGGCGTGCGCGTGTGCGGAGGACGGGAGAGAGTGCGGGCGTGCGCGTGTGCGGAGGACGGGAGAGAGTGCGGGCGTGCGCGTGTGCGGAGGACGGGAGAGAGTGCGAGCGTGCGCGTGTGCGGAGGACGGGAGAGAGTGCGAGCGTGCGCGTGTGTGGAGGACGGGAGAGTGTGCGAGCGTGCGCGTGTGCGGAGGACGGGAGAGAGTGCGAGCGTGCGCGGAGGACGGGAGAGAGTGCGAGCGTGCGCGTGTGCGGAGGACGGGAGAGAGTGCGAGCGTGCGCGTGTGCGGAGGATGGGAGAGAGTGCGAGCGTGCGCGTGTGCGGAGGACGGGAGAGAGTGCGAGCGTGCGCGTGTGCGGAGGATGGGAGAGAGTGCGAGCGTGCGCGTGTGCGGAGGACGGGAGAGAGTGCGAGCGTGCGCGTGTGCGGAGGACGGGAGAGAGTGCGAGTGTCAGAGAGAGCAGTTCCAACCGGGGTCACAGATAAGTGTCAGCCGCAGAAGTCGATGGGGCTGAGGGAGGGAGGGAGGGGGTGTGGAAGGGAGGGGTCGGAGGGGGAAGGTGAGCGAGTGCAGCAACGGAAAGCAGGAAGGGGGACAGACTGCGTGCAGTGCCGCTGCAGTGTGAACTGATAACTCACCTTGGGGGGGGGGGGCGGTGTCTGTACCTCCGAGAGACGGGGGGTTAATTCTCCTGCCCAGGAGAGGGAGGGGAATCGGGGAGACCCCCAACCTAACATTGTAAATACTGTACTGAAATTAAAAGCAGATAGAAATGATTCACTCTAATTATGTAACGCTGTTTCAGAATGAAAATAAAATGAGTTATTGACTGAATGCGGGCATCGCAGTCTCAACTTTCATTTCCCACAAAGCATCTGGGAGGGCAACTCGGAGATACTGTCCTTTCCCCCACTCTAGGACCGGGTGTCACAGTGCATTAGATACACTGTCCTTTCCCCCACTCTGGGACCGGGTGTCACACTGCGTTAGATACACTGTCCTTTCCCCCACTCTGGGACCGGGTGTCACAGTGCGTTAGATACACTGTCCTTTCCCCCACTCTGGGACCGGGTATCACAGTGCGTTAGATACACTGTCCTTTCCCCCTCTCTGGGACCGGGTGTCACAGTGCGTTAGATACACTGTCCTTTCCCCCACTCTGGGACCGGGTGTCACAGTGTGTTAGATACACTGTCCTTTCCCCCACTCTGGGACCGGGTGTCACAGTGCGTTAGATACACTGTCCTTTCCCCCACTCTGGGACCGGGTATCACAGTGCGTTAGATACACTGTCCTTTCCCCCTCTCTGGGACCGGGTGTCACAGTGCGTTAGATACACTGTCCTTTCCCCCACTCTGGGACCGGGTGTCACAGTGCGTTAGATACACTGTCCTTTCCCCCTCTCTGGGACCGGGTGTCACAGTGCGTTAGATACACTGTCCTTTCCCCCTCTCTGGGACCGGGTATCACAGTGCGTTAGATACACTGTCCTTTCCCCCACTCTGGGACCGGGTGTCACAGTGCGTTAGATACACTGTCCTTTCGCCCACTCTGGGACCGGGTGTCACAGTGCGTTAGATACACTGTCCTTTCCCCCTCTCTGGGACCGGGTATCACAGTGCGTTAGATACACTGTCCTTTCCCCCACTCTGGGACCGGGTGTCACAGTGCGTTAGATACACTGTCCTTTCCCCCACTCTGGGACCGGGTATCACAGTGCGTTAGATACACTGTCCTTTCCCCCACTCTGGGACCGGGTGTCACAGTGCGTTAGATACACTGTCCTTTCCCCCACTCTGGGACCGGGTGTCACAGTGCGTTAGATACACTGTCCTTTCCTCCACTCTGGGACCGGGTGTCACAGTGCGTTAGATACACTGTCCTTTCCCCCCACTCTGGGACCGGGTGTCACAGTGCGTTAGATACACTGTCCTTTCCCCCACTCTGGGACCGGGTGTCACAGTGCGTTAGATACACTGTCCTTTCCCCCACTCTGGGACCGGGTGTCACAGTGCGTTAGATACACTGTCCTTTCCCCCTCTCTGGGACCGGGTGTCACAGTGCGTTAGATACACTGTCCTTTCCCCCACTCTGGAACCGGGTGTCACAGTGCGTTAGATACACTGTCCTTTCCCCCACTCTGGGACCGGGTGTCACAGTGCGTTAGATACACTGTCCTTTCCCCCTCTCTGGGACCGGGTGTCACAGTGCGTTAGATACACTGTCCTTTCCCCCTCTCTGGGACCGGGTGTCACAGTGCGTTAGATACACTGTCCTTTCCCCCACTCTGGGACCGGGTGTCACAGTGCGTTAGATACACTGTCCTTTCGCCCACTCTGGGACCGGGTGTCACAGTGCGTTAGATACACTGTCCTTTCCCCCCTCTCTGGGACCGGGTGTCACAGTGCGTTAGATACACTGTCCTTTCCCCCACTCTGGGACCGGGTGTCACAGTGCGTTAGATACACTGTCCTTTCCCCCTCTGGGACCGGGTGTCACAGTGCGTTAGATACACTGTCCTTTCCCCCTCTGGGACCGGGTGTCACAGTGCGTTAGATACACTGTCCTTTCCCCCTCTCTGGGACCGGGTGTCACAGTGCGTTAGATACACTGTCCTTTCCCCCACTCTGGGACCGGGTGTCACAGTGCGTTAGATACACTGTCCTTTCGCCCACTCTGGGACCGGGTGTCACAGTGCGTTAGATACACTGTCCTTTCCCCCCTCTCTGGGACCGGGTGTCACAGTGCGTTAGATACACTGTCCTTTCCCCCACTCTGGGACCGGGTGTCACAGTGCGTTAGATACACTGTCCTTTCCCCCACTCTGGGACCGGGTGTTACAGTGCGTTAGATACACTGTCCTTTCCCCCACTCTGGGACCGGGTGTCACAGTGCGTTAGATACACTGTCCTTTCCCCCACTCTGGGACCGGGTGTTACAGTGCGTTAGATACACTGTCCTTTCCCCCTCTCTGGGACCGGGTGTCACAGTGCGTTAGATACACTGTCCTTTCCCCCACTCTGGGACCGGGTATCACAGTGTATTAGATACACTGTCCTTTCCCCCACTCTGGGACCGGGTGTCACAGTGCGTTAGATACACTGTCCTTTCCCCCTCTCTGGGACCGGGTGTCACAGTGCGTTAGATACACTGTCCTTTCCCCCTCTCTGGGACCGGGTGTCACAGTGCGTTAGATACACTGTCCTTTCGCCCACTCTGGGACCGGGTGTCACAGTGCGTTAGATACACTGTCCTTTCCCCCACTCTGGGACCGGGTGTCACAGTGCGTTAGATACACTGTCCTTTCCCCCCTCTCTGGGACCGGGTGTCACAGTGCGTTAGATACACTGTCCTTTCCCCCACTCTGGGACCGGGTGTCACAGTGCGTTAGATACACTGTCCTTTCCCCCACTCTGGGACCGGGTATCACAGTGCGTTAGATACACTGTCCTTTCCCCCTCTCTGGGACCGGGTGTCACAGTGCGTTAGATACACTGTCCTTTCCCCCACTCTGGGACCGGGTGTCACAGTGCGTTAGATACACTGTCCTTTCCCCCTCTCTGGGACCGGGTGTCACAGTGCGTTAGATACACTGTCCTTTCCCCCACTCTGGGACCGGGTGTCACAGTGCGTTAGATACACTGTCCTTTCGCCCACTCTGGGACCGGGTGTCACAGTGCGTTAGATACACTGTCCTTTCCCCCCTCTCTGGGACCGGGTGTCACAGTGCGTTAGATACACTGTCCTTTCCCCCACTCTGGGACCGGGTGTCACAGTGCGTTAGATACACTGTCCTTTCCCCCTCTCTGGGACCGGGTGTCACAGTGCGTTAGATACACTGTCCTTTCCCCCACTCTGGGACCGGGTGTCACAGTGCGTTAGATACACTGTCCTTTCCCCCTCTCTGGGACCGGGTGTCACAGTGCGTTAGATACACTGTCCTTTCCCCCTCTCTGGGACCGGGTGTCACAGTGCGTTAGATACACTGTCCTTTCCCCCTCTCTGGGACCGGGTATCACAGTGTATTAGATACACTGTCCTTTCCCCCTCTCTGGGACCGGGTGTCACAGTGCGTTAGATACACTGTCCTTTCCCCCTCTCTGGGACCGGGTGTCACAGTGTGTTAGATACACTGTCCTTTCCCCCTCTCTGGGACCGGGTGTCACAGTGTATTAGATACACTGTCCTTTCCCCCACTCTGGGACCGGGTGTCACAGTGCGTTAGATACACTGTCCTTTCCCCCACTCTGGGACCGGGTGTCCCAGTGTATTAGATATACTGTCCTTTCCCCCACTCTGGGACCGGGTATCACAGTGTGTTAGATACACTGTCCTTTCCCCCTCTCTGGGACCGGGTGTCACAGTGCGTTAGATACACTGTCCTTTCCCCCACTCTGGGACCGGGTGTCACAGTGCGTTAGATACACTGTCCTTTCCCCCACTCTGGGACCGGGTGTCACAGTGCGTTAGATACACTGTCCTTTCCCCCACTCTGGGACCGGGTGTCACAGTGCGTTAGATACACTGTCCTTTCCCCCTCTCTGGGACCGGGTGTCACAGTGCGTTAGATACACTGTCCTTTCCCCCACTCTGGGACCGGGTGTCACAGTGTATTAGATATACTGTCCTTTCCCCCACTCTGGGACCGGGTGTCACAGTGTGTTAGATACACTGTCCTTTCCCCCACTCTGGGACCGGGTGTCACAGTGCGTTAGATACACTGTCCTTTCCCCCTCTCTGGGACCGGGTGTCACAGTGCGTTAGATACCCTGTCCTTTCCCCCTCTCTGGGACCGGGTATCACAGTGCGTTAGATACACTGTCCTTTCCCCCTCTCTGGGACCGGGTGTCACAGTGCGTTAGATACACTGTCCTTTCCCCCTCTCTGGGACCGGGTGTCACAGTGCGTTAGATACCCTGTCCTTTCCCCCTCTCTGGGACCGGGTATCACAGTGCGTTAGATACACTGTCCTTTCCCCCCACTCTGGGACCAGGTGTCACAGTGCGTTAGATACACTGTCCTTTCCCCCACTCTGGGACCGGGTGTCACAGTGCGTTAGATACACTGTCCTTTCCCCCTCTCTGGGACCGGGTGTCACAGTGCGTTAGATACACTGTCCTTTCCCCCTCTCTGGGACCGGGTGTCACAGTGCGTTAGATACACTGTCCTTTCCCCCACTCTGGGACCGGGTGTCACAGTGCGTTAGATACACTGTCCTTTCCCCCACTCTGGGACCGGGTGTCACAGTGCGTTAGATACACTGTCCTTTCGCCCACTCTGGGACCGGGTGTGACAGTGCGTTAGATACACTGTCCTTTCCCCCACTCTGGGACCGGGTGTCACAGTGCGTTAGATACACTGTACTGTTCTCCAAGTTTTATTCCATTCCCTAATGCTTTATACGATTTGGTGATGGTCTCTAGAATTCACAAACATCTTTGTTCAATTATTTCTCTGAGGGATCTGTCTCAACGCACATGGAAAATTATAGAACAGACACAACTCTCCAGAACAGAGTAAAGCTCTCTCTACACTGTCCCCCCCATCAAACACTCCCAGGACAGGTACAGCACGGGGTTAGATACAGAGTAAAGCTCCCTCTACACTGTTCCCCCATCAAACACTCCCAGGACAGGTACAGCACGGGGTTAGATACAGAGTAAAGCTCCCTCTACACTGTCCCCATCAAACACTCCCAGGACAGGTACAGCACAGGGTTAGATACAGAGTAAAGCTCCCTCTACACTGTCCCCCCCATCAAACACTCCCAGGACAGGTACAGCACGGGGTTAGATACAGAGTAAAGCTCCCTCGACACTGTCCCCCCATCAAACACTCCCAGGACAGGTACAGCACGGGGTTAGATACAGAGTAAAGCTCCCTCTGCACTGTCCCCCCATCAAACACTCCCAGGACAGGTACAGCACGGGGTTAGATACAGAGTAAAGCTCCCTCTGCACTGTCCCTCATCAAACACTCCCAGGACAGGTACAGCACGGGGTTAGATACAGAGTAAAGCTCCCTCTACACTGTCCCCCAATCAAACACTCCCAGGACAGGTACAGCACGGGGTTAGATACAGAGTAAAGCTCCCTCTACACTGTCCCCCCATCAAACACTCCCAGGACAGGTACAGCACGGGGTTAGATACAGAGTAAAGCTCCCTCTACACTGTCCCCCCATCCCAGGACAGGTACAGCACAGGGTTAGATACAGAGTAAAGCTCCCTCTACACTGTCCCCCCATCAAACACTCCCAGGACAGGTACAGCACGGGGTTAGATACAGAGTAAAGCTCCCTCTACACTGTCCCCCCCATCAAACACTCCCAGGACAGGGACAGCACGGGGTTAGATACAGAGTAAAGCTCCCTCTACACTGTCCCCCCATCAAACACTCCCAGGACAGGTACAGCACGGGGTTAGATACAGAGTAAAGCTCCCTCTACACTGTCCCCCCATCAAACACTCCCAGGACAGGTACAGCACGGGGTTAGATACAGAGTAAAGCTCCCTCTACACTGTCCCCCCATCAAACACTCCCAGGACAGGGACAGCACGGGGTTAGATACAGAGTAAAGCTCCCTCTACACTGTCCCCCCCATCCCAGGACAGGGACAGCACGGGGTTAGATCCAGCGCACAGCCCCCCTCTGCCCTGCCCGCCACCAAGTAAAGTTTTAGCTGCAGTCGTGTTGGTGAAACTTCCTGAGTTGCTTTGGGAGTAACGTTGCCCTGTCTCTGTCTCTCTCTGTCTCTCTCTCTCTCTCTGCCTGTTCCTCCAATCTGCAAATTTTTTTTATATATTATTTTCCCACACTTCTCCTGGCATTTCCTGTTTTTGGGAAGCGGATGAGCATTCCTGCTTCCATCTACCCTTCCAGAGGTGCTTAGGAATGTGTCTGGGAGTGTGTGTGTGTAGCTGTTTTTAAAATCTAAAGCATTTTTGTCTGCTTGTGTGATGTTGCACACTTTTTTTTTCCCTCTTGCTCTCTCTCTCTCTCTCTCTTTCCCCTTCCCTCTCTCTCTCTCTCTCTCTCTCCCTGTCAGGAATTTTGGAATTGCATTGCCTTACATGGAAATGGATCTCTGTATCCGTCACCGTTTCTCCTCCTCTTCCACCACCACCACCTCCCCGCTACCCACTCATAGTTTTTGGCGACCTTTCTGGACTGCAACAGGGCTCCAAGTGTCTGCCCGTTACACAGGGACCTGGGGAGGCTGCCCTGTCCTGAGTTCCCCTCCTGGAGAGGGGCACACACACACACACACACACACACAGAGAGAGAGAGCGGCGGAGGAAAAGGCTCAGGCTTCACAGATGATGGAAGATTTGGGTAAGCGAGCGGCAGCGCAGAGGGTCAGCGCTCCTGCCTCAGGGAGCAACCCCGTTTCGCTCCTGTCTGCGCAGGAGGCTGCACATTCTCCCCGTGTCTGCGTGGGTTTCCTCCCCGCAGAACCGAAAGACGGGAGGGCGGATCGCGAGGTTCTCCCTCGGCGTAACCCCGACCGTGGCAACTGAGGGATGTTCGCTCGTAGCTTTGTCGCGGTGTTAATGTCAGCCTCGCTCGTAAATCCACACACAAACTTTACGAGAGAGAGAGAGAGAGAGAGAGGGGGGGGGCACGGAGTGAGGGAGGCAGGGAGAGAGACAGATAGAGTGAGAGAGAGAGAGAGGGACCAGAGAGAGGGAGAGACAGATAGAGAGAGGGAGAGACAGATAGAGTGAGAGAGAGAGGGAGAGACAGATAGAGTGAGAGAGAGAGAGGGACCAGAGAGAGGGAGAGACAGATAGAGTGAGAGAGAGAGGGACCAGAGAGAGGGAGAGACAGATAGAGTGAGAGAGAGAGAGAGGGACCAGAGAGAGGGAGAGACAGATAGAGTGAGAGAGAGAGAGGGACCAGAGAGAGGGAGAGACACATAGAGTGAGAGAGAGAGAGGGACCAGAGAGAGGGAGAGACACATAGAGTGAGAGAGGGACCAGAGAGAGGGAGAGACAGATAGAGTGAGAGAGAGAGAGGGACCAGAGAGAGGGAGAGACAGATAGAGTGAGAGAGAGAGAGGGACCAGAGAGAGGGAGAGACAGATAGAGTGAGAGAGAGAGGGACCAGAGAGAGTGAGAGGGATAGAGAGAGGGAGGGAGGCAGGGAGAGAGACAGATAGAGTGAGAGAGGGACCAGAGAGAGGGAGAGACAGATAGAGTGAGAGAGAGAGGGACCAGAGAGAGTGAGAGGGATAGAGAGAGGGAGGGAGGCAGGGAGAGAGACAGATAGAGTGAGAGAGGGACCAGAGAGAGGGAGAGACAGATAGAGTGAGAGAGAGAGGGACCAGAGAGAGGGAGAGACAGATAGAGTGAGAGAGAGAGGGACCAGAGAGAGGGAGAGACAGATAGAGTGAGAGAGAGAGGGACCAGAGAGAGGGAGAGACAGATAGAGTGAGAGAGAGAGGGACCAGAGAGAGGGAGAGGGATAGAGAGAGGGAGGGAGGCAGGGAGAGAGACAGATAGAGTGAGAGAGGGACCAGAGAGAGGGACCCGAGACAGGGGGAGAGAGAGTGAGAGGGGCAGAGTGAGAGTGAGTGAGAGAGAGGGACAGACGGACAGACAGAGAGAGAGACAGAGTGAGTGAGAGAGAGAGAGACAGACAGAGAGAGACAGAGAGAGACAGAAATAGAGACAGAGTGAGAAAGATAGAGAGAGAGTGAGAGGGACAGAGACAGATAGAGAGGGACAGGGACAGCGAGTGAGAGAGAGAGAGGGATGGAGAGAGGGAGGCAGAGAGACCGAGAGAGACAGGGAGGGGTTGGAGAGGGAGGAAACTGCTTCTGTAACTCTCCCGAATGTTTCCACTCTCCGTTCCGTTCTGTTTAACTCTTTAACACTCTCCAAGTCGATAAAACACTGGATTCAGTGTAACTGTCTGTAAATCTGCACAGAACTAACTTTCCGACTATGTAACTTTCTGAGTGTGTAACGGTAACTCTGACTGTGAGTAACTGTCCGTAACTCAGCTTAGGGTGGATCGGCCGTGCTAAATTGTCCCTTAGTGTCCAAAGATGTGTAGGTTAGGGTGGATTGGCCGTGCTAAATTGTCCCTTAGTGTCCCAAAGATGTGTAGGTTAGGGTGGATTGGCCATGCTAAATTGTCCCTTAGTGTCCAAAGATGTGTAGGTTAGGGTGGATTGGCCGTGCTAAATTGTCCCTTAGTGTCCCAAAGATGTGTAGGTTAGGGTGGATTGGCCATGCTAAATTGTCCCTTAGTGTCCAAAGATGTGTAGGTTAGGGTGGATTGGCCGTGCTAAATTGTCCCTTAGTGTCCAAAGATGTGTGGGTTAGGGTGGATTGGCCGTGCTAAATTGTCCCTTAGTGTCCAAAGATGTGTAGGTTAGGGTGGATTGGCCGTGCTAAATTGTCCCTTAGTGTCCAAAGATGTGTAGGTTAGGGTGGATTGGCCGTGCTAAATTGTCCCTTAGTGTCCCAAAGATGTGTAGGTTAGGGTGGATTGGCCATGCTAAATTGTCCCTTAGTGTCCCAAAGATGTGTAGGTTAGGGTGGATTGGCCGTGCTAAATTGTCCCTTAGTGTCCCAAAGATGTGTAGGTTAGGGTGGATTGGCCGTGCTAAATTGTCCCTTAGTGTCCAAAGATGTGTAGGTTAGATGTCCATTCACAGATGGAGTTGTGAGTGGAAGGTTAAACTGTGTGACAGACGGTGTTACTCTGTAATGTGCTCCGAGCGTTGTTATGTCTGGGGTTTCTGTCGGGGGGGGTTCTGTGTTTGGACCTCGGTGGGCGAGGGGTTCTCTGGACCAGTTCAGTTGCTGTCTCTGCTCTGTTCCACCCTCAGTCTGTGCGCGGGCACTGGGAAGAGATTCTGGGAAATATCTACACTCTGAGATCATTCCTCGTGCCACACACACTCTGAGCCAGAGAGACTGAATCACATCTGGGATTGATCTGAGACAGAGAGAGAGAGAGAGGGAGAGAGAGACAGAGAGGGAGACAGGGAGAGAATGGGATCGACCCTATAACCCTCCCTATCTCCATAACCTCCCCGAGCCCCCCACACCCCCTCCCTATCTCTGTAACCCCCTCCAGCCCCCTACACCCCCTCCCTATCTCTGTAACCTCCTCCAGCCCCCTACACCCCCTCCCTATCTCTGTAACCTCCTCCAGCCCCCTGCACCCCCTCCCTATCTCTGTAACCTCCTCCAGCCCCCTACACCCCCTCCCTATCTCTGTAACCTCCTCCAGCCCCCCTACACCCCCTCCCTATCTCTGTAACCTCCTCCAGCCCCCTACACCCCCTCCCTATCTCTGTAACCTCCTCCAGCCCCCTACACCCCCTCCCTATCTCTGTAACCCCCTCCAGCCCCTACACCCCCTCCCTATCTCTGTAACCTCCTCCAGCCCCCTACACCCCCTCCCTATCTCTGTAACCCCCTCCAGCCCCCTACACCCCCTCCCTATCTCTGTAACCTCCTCCAGCCCCCCTACACCCCCTCCCTATCTCTGTAACCTCCTCCAGCCCCCTACACCCCCTCCCTATCTCTGTAACCCCCTCCAGCCCCCCTGCACCCCCTCCCTATCTCTGTAACCTCCTCCAGCCCCCCTACACCCCTCCCTATCTCTGTAAACCCCCCCTACACCCCCTCCCTATCTCTGTAACCTCCTCCAGTCCCTCCTACACCCCTCCCTATCTCTGTAAACCCCCCCTACACCCCCTCCCTATCTCTGTAACCTCCTCCAGCCCCCCTATACCCCCTCCCTATCTCTGTAACCTCCTCCAGCCCCCACACCCCCTCCCTATCTCTGTAACCTCCTCCAGCCCCCCTACACCCCCTCCCTATCTCTGTAACCCCCTCCAGCCCCCCTACACCCCCTCCCTATCTCTGTAACCTCCTCCAGTCCCCCTACACCCCCTCCCTATCTCTGTAACCTCCTCCAGATCCCCTACACCCCCTCCCTATCTCTGTAACCTCCTCCAGTCCCCTACACCCCCTCCCTATCTCTGTAACCTCCTCCAGCTCCCCTACACCCCCTCCCTATCTCTGTCACCTCATCAAATAAATTGTTTTCAGGTTACCAAAACATCAAATTCAAATCTTACAGGCTGCTATTTTTCAAATGTCTTGTATAAACTGGTTGGTTTAAAGACAAGAACATGTTTTGATTCAAATATGTGAAGCCTGTTACCAAAGCAATCCTGTTGTTTGGCCTTTCAGTACGATGTTTCAGTCTGTGTACCTACATCTCCTCAGTACAGGTGAGGCCTTGAATTTCGGCCTTGTGTGTCAGGTGAGGTCTTGAATTTATGCCTTGGAAGGCGAGGCCTTTAATTTAAGCCTTTCTTGACAGACAAAGCCCTTAATTTAATCCTAGTTTGACAGGACAGGCCTTGAATTTTGGCTTTGCTTGCCAGGTGAGGCCTTGAAATTAGGCCTTGTATGTCATGTGAGGCCTCTAGTTTAGGCCTTGTTTGTCGGGTGAGGCCTTTAATTTAGGCCTTGTGTGTCAGGTGTGGCCTTGAATTTAGGCCTTGTGAGCCAGTGAGGCCTTTAGTTTAGGCCTTGTTTGTATCAGGAGAGGCCTTTAATTTAAGCCTTTCTTGACAGACAAGGCCCTTAAGTTAAGCCTAGTTTGACAGGCGAGGCCTTGAATTTAGGCCTTGCGTGTTGGGCGAGGCCTTGAACTTAGGCCTTGCGTGTTGGGCGAGGCCTTTAACTTAATGAACCAGATGGGTTTCTCTGACACGGGGTCATCAATAGATTCTTAATTCCCAGTTTTTATTTGATTGAATTCAAATTTGCACCTTCTGCCGTGGTGGGATTCGAACCCCCAGGACACTGAGTCTCCGGGATTAATAGTCCAGCGATAATACCACGGAGCCACCCCCCACAACTCAGGAAGTGAGGCGGTCGCTAGACACTGCTCTAGATGTGGTCTAAAGAACTATTAACCAGGTTGTAATGCTACGCTGGTTAGGGTTCGGTCTATAGAGCATTTGCAAAGAGAGATTGCTGTGTTAACAAAGGGAGATAGAAACATCGAACAGTACAGGCCCGTCGGCCCCTGGATGTTGTGCCCAGCTACGTCCCAACCCAAGATCGAGCTATCCCCACTCCCTATCGTTCTGGTGCGCTCCATCTGCCTATCCAATAACCGCTTGAAAGTTCCTCGAGTGTCCGACTCCGCAGCCAGTCCATTCCGCACCCCAACCACTCTCTGAGCGAGGAATCTGCCTCGGACATCCCTCCCGCCCCCTAGTAACTGCCACATCCACCCGAGGAAATGCACGTCCACTCTATCTATTCCCCCCCAACTTATCAAGTCGCCTCTCCTCCTCCTCCACTCCGAAGAGAAAAGCCCCCAGCTCCCTCAACCTTTCCTCACCCTCCAAAACCAGGCGGCAGCCTGGTAGATCTCCTCTGCACTCTCTCTCCACATCCTTAGGCCAGAACTGAGCACAATATTCCAAATGGAGTCACGCTAATGTCCGGTGTACATAGACGGTCTGGAGGAGGGGGCCGAGTGTAGGGTGACGAAACTGGCTGACGACAGGCAGATGAGTGGAAAAGCAAATCGCGCGGAGGGTGTGGGGAGGTCTGCGGAGGGATCTGGACAGGCTGAGCGAGTGGGCGAGGACCTGGCAGATGGAGTTGGCAAGTGTGAGGTTATCCACTTTGGCAGGAATAATAGTCGGAGGGATTATTATTTACGGGGCGAAAAGCTGCAGCAGGCGACGGTGCAGAGGGATCTGGGCGTCCTTGTGCATGAGTCGCAAAAACCCAGCCTGCAGGTGCAGCAGGTGGTCAGGAAGGCGAATGGGATGCTGGCCTTCATAGCGAGGGGGATTGAATATAAAAGTAGGGAGGTCTTGCTGCAGCTGTATAGGGCATTGGTGAGGCCGCAGCTGGAGTACTGTGTGCAGTTTTGGTCGCCGCACTTACACAAGGATATTTTGGCCTTGGAGGGAGTGCAGAGGAGGTTTACTAGGCTGATGCCGGAGTTGAGGGGGTTGAGCTATGAGGAGAGGCTGAATAAACTAGGCTTGTACTCGTTAGAGTTTAGAAGAATGAGGGGAGATCTCATTGAGACGTATAAGATGATGAATGGGATGGATAGGATAGAGGTGGAGAGACTCTTCCCGCTCAGAAAGGACAGTAGGACTAGGGGGCACAGCCTCAAGATAAAGGGGGGGCGGTTTAGAACGGAGTTGAGGAGGAACTTCTTCACTCAAAGGGTGGTGAATCTCTGGAATTCACTGCCCGTTGAAGTGGTGGAGGCTGCCTCGCTAAATATTTTTAAGACGCGGGTTGATGGGTTTTTGATAAGAGAGGGGATTAAGGGTTATGGGGAGAGGGCGGGAATGTGGAACT
>NW_027651184.1:10000-15000 GCF_965287045.1 Carcharhinus amblyrhynchos | reverse complement strand
AGACAAGAGAGAGAGAGACAGAGGCAGAGTGAGAGACAGAGTGAAGGACAGAGAGAGACAGGGAATGAGAGAGACAGAGAGAGGGAGAGACAAAGACAGAGAGAGAGAGACAGAGTGTGTGTGTGAGAGAGAGAAAGAGAGACAGAGTGGGAGAGAGAGAGAGAGACAGAGTGAGAGAGAAAGAGTGAGAGAAAGACACAGAGGGAGAGAGAAAGAGAGACAGAGACAGGGAATGAGAGAGACAGAGAGAGAGAGTGAGAGAGAGGACAGAGTAAGAGAGAGGGAGAGAGAGAGAGAGAGAGACAGAGGGAGAGATAGAGGGAGAGAGACTGAGGGAGAGAGAGAGACAGACGGAGAGAGAGAGTCAGAGAGGGAGACAGGGAAACAGAGAGAGACAGACAGAGAGGCAGTGGGAGAGAGAGAGACAGACAGACAGTGAGACAGAGAGGGAGAGAGACGGAGACAAGGTGAGACAGAGAGTGACAGGGAGACAGAGACCGAGACAGCGAGAAACAGGGAGAGAGAGATGGGGAGAGAGAGAGAGGGAGAGGGAAAGGGAGACACAGAGGGAAATAGAGTGCGAGAGACAGAGAGAGACAGACAGAGAGAGTGAGAGAGAGAGAGACAGAGACTTAGAGAGAGACAGAGAGAGAGAGAGAGGGCAGAGAGTGAAAGAGACGGAAAGACAGAGAGAGAGAGACAGAGAGAGTGAGAGAGAGATTTTGCGAGAGAGACAGACAGATCGGGACAGAGAGAGGGAGTGAGAGACAGAGGGAGAGAGTCAGAGAGAGAGACAGAGAGAGAATAAGACAGAGACACAGAGAGAGAGTGACAGAGAGGGAGAGAGACAGAGTGAGGGAAAGAGAGAGAGAGAGAGACAGGAACCGAGACAGAGAAACAGAGAGAGAGAGACAGAGACAGAGACAGAGTGAGAGACAGAGTGAAGGACAGGGAGAGAGTGAGACCGGGAGAGAGAGACAGAGGGAGAGAGAGAGAGAAACAGAGTGACAGAGAGAGAGAGACTGAGGGAGAGACAGACTGAGGAGAGAGAGTGACAGAGAGAGAGGCAGACTGAGACAGAGAGACAGAGAGAGATATAGAGAGATTGACAGACAGAGAGGGAGAGAGACAGAGAGAGAGAGAGGGAGAGAGAGAGAAACAGAGAGAGAGATAGACAGAGAGGCAGAGGGAGAAAGAGATATAGAGAGATAGAGAGACAGAGAGAGAGGGCGACAGTGAGACAAAGAGAGCGGAAGACAGACGGAGAGAGAAAGAGAGAGACAGACAGAGAGGCAGAGGGAGTTAGAGAGAGAGAGAGAGAGATAGAGGCACAGAGAGAGAGAGAAAGAGTGAGAGAGAGAGGGAGAGATAGGGAGAGACAGAGGCAGAAAGAGAGAGTGAGAGAGAGAGAGTCAGAGAGTGACAGGGAGACAGAGTGAGAGACAGAGAGAGACAGAGAGAGAGACTGAGAGAGAGAGAGAAACAGTGTGACAGACAGGGAGACAGAGAGAGAGGAATAGAGGGAGAGAGAGAAACAGAGTGGGAGAGAGAGAGAAAAACAGAGTGACAGAGAGGAGAGAGACAGAGAGAAAGACAGACTGAGGAGAGAGAGAGACAGAGAGAGACAGTGTGAGGAAGAGAGAGAGACAGAAAGAGAGAGAGACAGAAAGAGAGAGAGAGATACAGAGGGAGAGGGAATGAGAGAGACAGACAGGGAGACAGCGAGGCAGAGGGAGAGAGAGAGAGATATAGAGGGAGAGACAGACACACAGAGGGAGAGATAGAGAGAGAGAGAGTCAGAGAGTGAGAGAGAGAGAAAGGGAGACAGAGAGAGATAGAGAGACAGACAGACAGACAGATAGAGAGACAGAGTGAGAGAGAGAGTCAGAGACAGTGTGAGACATAGAGAGTGAGAGAGAGAATGAGTGAGAGAGAGACAGAGTGAGAGTGAGAGACAGACAGAGAGACAGAGAGAGAGAGGCAGAGAGAGACAGAGACAGAGGGACAGAGAGGAAGACAGGGAGGAGAGACAGAGACAGAGAGAGAGGGAGACAGTGAGACAGAGAGAGAGAAAGGCAGACGGAGAGAGAAAGAGAAAGGCAGACAGAGAGGCAGAGGGAGAAAGAGAGAGATAGGACAAAGAGAGTGAGAGAAAGAGAGACGAAGAGTGAGAGAGAGAGACAGCGAGAGAGAGAGAGAGACAGAGGGAGAGAGAGAGAGACAAAATGAGAGAGAGAGAGAAACAGAGTGAGCGAGAAAGCGAGAGAGAGAGAGACAGAGACAGAGAGAGAGAGACAGAGAGAGAGGGAAAGAGACAGAGACAGAGAGAGAGAGAGACAGAGTGAGCGAGAAAGAGAGAGAGACAGAGAGAGACAGAAGGAGAGTGAAAGAGAGAGAGAGGGCGAGAGAGGGAAAGACAGAGAGACAGAAAGGCAGAGGGAGAGCGAGAGAGACAGAGAGGGAGAGACAAACAGAGAGAGAGAGTCAGAGAGTCAGATAGAGAGAGAGACAGAGAGACAGAGAGAGAGAGTGAGGGAGAGAGAGAGAGAAAGAGAGACAGGGACCGAGAGAGAGACAGAGAGAGAGACAGAGAGAGAGAGAGACAGAGAGACAGGGACCGAGAGAGAGACAGAGAGAGAGAGACAGAGAGAGAGAGAGACAGAGAGAGAGAAAGAGAGACACAGAGGGAGACAGACAGAGAGCGAGACAGAGAGAGACAGAGAAGGAGAGAGGCGGAGTGAGAGAGACAGAGGGACAGAGTGAGAGGGAGACAGTGAGACAGAGAGAGATGAAGAGAGAAAGAGAGAGAATGACAGAGAGGCAGAGGGAGAGAGACAGACAGAGAGAGAGAGAGACAGAGAGAGAGAGAGACGGAGTGAGAGAGACAGAGATGAAGAGAGAGGGAGAGAGAAAGAGAGAGAATGACAGAGAGGCAGAGGGAGAGAGAGACAAAGAGACAGAGAGAGCGACAGAGAGAGAGAGAGCGAGGGAGACAGAGGTAGAGAGAGAGAGTGAGAGAGAGAGGGACAGAGAGAGAGAGACAGAGTCGGAGAGAGTGAGAGAGAGAGAGAAAGAGACAGAGAGACAGAGATGGAGTGAGACAAGGAGAGAGAGAGACAAGGAGAGAGAGAGAGTGACAGGGAGACAGAGACAGAGAGAGCAAGAGTCAGAGAAAGAGTTGGGGGAGACACAGAGAGACAGAGAGTGAGAGGAGAGAGAGACAGAGCGAGAGAGAGAGAGATACAGCAAGAGAGAGAGAGACAGAGAAAGCGACAGAGAGTGAGAGGGGAGTGAGACAGAACGAGAGAGAGAGATAGAGAGACAGAGGGAGAGAGAGTGAGGCAGAGAGGCAGAGAGTGAGACACACAGAGAGAGAGAGACAGAGAAAAGGAGTGAAAGGGAGTGACAGAGAGACAGAGACAGACAGAGCGAGAGACACAGAGAGTGAGAGAGAGAGAGAGAGAGAGAGACAGAGACAGTGAGAGATACTGAGACAGTGAGAGAGAGAGGCAGAGAGAGTGAGAGGAGAGAGGCAGAGAGACAGAGGGGGAGAGAGAGAGAGACAGAGACAGAGTGAGCGAGAGAGACAGACAGACAGGCAGAGAGATACAGAGAGACAGAGAGAGCCAGAGAGAGAGAGACAGAGAGAGAGACATAGAGAGAATGAGAGAGAGAGAGAGAGACAGAGAGTGAGAGAGTGAGAGAGAGAGAGAGACAGAGACAGAGTGAGAGAGATACAGATGAAAGACAGAGAAAGCGAGATAGAGAGAGAGTGAAAGACAGAGAGAGAGAGAGACAGAGAGAGAGAGAGACAGAGTGAGAGACAGAGATAGCGAGACAGTGAGTGAGAGAGAGAGTGAGAGACAGAGCGAGAGACAGAGGGGGAGAAAGAGAGAGACAGACATGGAAACAGATAGAGTGACAGAGGGAGAGAGAGAGAGAGAGGGACAGTGAGTGAGAGAGAGACAGTAAGATGGAGAGACAGAGGGAGAGAGACAGAGACAGAGTGAGAGACAGAGTGAGAGAGAGAGGGAGACAGAGTGAGAGAGAGAGAGAGACTGAGAGAGAGAGAGAGAGACAGAGTGAGAGACAGAGAAAGCGGGACAGAGAGAGAGACTGAGAGACAGAGCATGAGACAGAGGGGGGAGAAAGAGAGAGACAGACAGAGAGAGAGAGACAGAGAAGGAGAGAGATGGAGTGAGAGAGAGAGAGAGACAGAGAGAGAGGGAGACAATGAGACAGAGAGAGATGCAGAGAGAGGGAGAGAGAAAGAGAGAGAATGACAGAGAGGCAGAGGGAGAGAGAGACAGAGAGAGAGAGAGGGAGAGAGAGGTAGAGAGAGAGAGTGGGAGAGAGAGAGACAGAGAAAGAGAGAGAGACAGACAGAGAGACAGAGGGAGAGAGAGTGTGGCAAAGAGAGGGAGAGACAGAGAGAAAGAGAGACAAAGAGAGGCAGATGGAGAGAAACGGAGAAAGAGAGAAAGACTGAGAGAGAGAGAGACAGAGGGAGAGAGAGACAGAGCCAAGGAGTGAGAGAGAGAGACAGAGAGGCAGAGACAGACAGAACGAGAGACACAGAGAGTGAAAGAGAGAGAGTGAGAGAGAGAGAGGCAGACAGAGAGAGAGACAGAGAGTGAGAGATTGAGACAGTGAGAGAGAGAGAGACAGAGAGGAGAGAGACAGAGAGAGAGAAGCAGAGAGGAGAGAGATAGAGAGAGAGAGAGCGGCAGAGGGAGAGAGACAGAGACAGAGATACAGAGAGACAGAGAGACCCAGAAATAGAGACAAACAGAGAGAGTCAGAGAGAGGGAGAGAGACGGAGAGAGAGAGAGAGAGAGTGAGAGAGATACAGATGAGAGACAGAGAAAGTGAGATAGAGAGAGAGTGAGAGACAAAGACTTAGAGAGTGAGAGACAGAGCGAGAGACAGAGTGGTAGAGAAAGAGAGAGACAGACAGAGGGACAGAGAGAGTGACAGAGGAAAAGAGAGAGAGACACAGT
>NW_027651184.1:5000-7500 GCF_965287045.1 Carcharhinus amblyrhynchos | reverse complement strand
ACAGAACGAGGGACACTGATAGTGATGGGGGATAGAGAGAGAGAGACAGACAGAGACGAGAGAGAGAGTGAGAGTGAGTGAGAGAGAGAGGGAGAGAGAGTCAGAGAGGCAGAGACAGAGTGAGAGAGACAGACAGACAGAGAGTGAGAGACAGAGAGAGAGAGACAGAGACAGAGACAGAGAGTGAGAGAGAGAGAAGCAGAGAATGAGAGAGACAAAGAGACAGAGAGAGTGAGGCAGAGAGACAGAGAAAGAGAGAGACAGAGAGTGAGAGAGAGACAGAGAGTGAGAGAGATTGAGAGAAAAAGAGTGAGACAGAGAGTGAGAGAGAGGGAGAGACAGAGACAAGGAGAGAGAGTGACATAGAGACAGACAGAGAGAGAGGGTGTGGACAGAGTGAGAGAGAGAGAGTGAGAGAGACTGAGAGACAGAGAAAGAGAGAGACAGAGACAGTGAGAGAGAGAGAGACAAAGGGAGAAAGAGTCAGCGAGAGAGAGAACAGAGGGAGAAAGAGAGAGAGACAGAGGGACAAACAGCGATAGAGAGAGAAACAGAGAGAGAGAGTCAGAGAGAGAGGGAGACAGAGGGAGAGAGAAAGAGGGAGACAGAGAAGCAGAGGGAGAGAGAGAGTGAGACAGAGAGAGTGAGAGAGAGATAGACAGTGGGAGAGAGAGAGAGTCAGAGACAGAGAGAGAGGCAGAGTGAGAGGCAGAGAGAGAGACAGAGACAGAGAGAGAGACAGAGAGTGAGAGAGAGAGACAAACACAGAGAGCGAGACAGAGTGAGAGAGAGTGACAGAGTGAGATTGAGAGAGGGAGAAACAGAGTGACAGAGAAAGAGAGACAGAGACAGAGCGGGGGAGGGAGAGAGACAGAGTGAGAGAGTGAGACAGAGTGAGAGAAACAGACTGAGAGAAAGGGAGAGAGTGAGTGAGACAGAGAGAGACAGAGTGAGAGAGAGAGTCAAAGAGACAGAGGGAGAGAGAAGGAGAGACAGAGTGAGAGAGAGACAGAGAAAGAGACAGAGTGTGAGAGATACAGAGTGAGTGAAAGGGAGAGAGATAGAGTCAGAGAGTGAGAGAAAGAGTAAGAGACAGAGCGAGAGAGAAAGAGAGATAGACAGAGAGAGACAGAGTGAGAGAGAGAGAGTGAGAGAGAGAGAGAGAGAGAGACAGAGTGAGAGACAGAGTGAGAAACTGAGAGAGAGAGACAGACAGAGTGAGAGAGACAGACAGAGAGAGAGATAGAGACAGAGAGAGTGAGAAAGAGAGAGACAGAGAGTGACAGAGAGTGAGAGCCTGGGAGAGACAGAGTCAGAGATAGGGAGACAGAGAGAGAGAGAGACAGACAGACAGACAGAGAGTGAGAGAGGGACAGAGTGTGAGTGAGAGAGAGACAGAGACAGAGTGAGAGAGAGAGAGACAGAGACAGTGAGAGAGACAGACAGAGTGAGAGACAGAGAGAGAGACAGACAGACAGAGAGTGAGAGAGAGAGAGACAGAGAGAAAGCGACAGAGGCAGAGACAGAGAGTGAGAGAGCGACAGAGAGAGTGAGAGAGAGACAGAGCGAGAGAGAGAGACAGAGACAGAGTGAGAGAGAGAGAGACAGAGAGAGTGAGAGAGACAGAGCCAGAGTGAGTGAGAGACAGAGAGAGAGAGAGACACAGAGATAGAGAGTGAGAGAGAGAGGCAGAGAGAGAGAGAGACAGTCAGACATAGAGAGAGAGAGAGAGAGAGGGAGAGAGAGAGAGAGTGACAGAGAGAGTGAGAGAGAGAGACGGAGAGTGAGAGAGAGAGACAGAGAGAGAGAGAAAGAGGCAGACAGATAGTGAGAGAGACAGAGAGAGAGAGAGACAGAGGGGGAGAGAGAGAGTGAGAACGACAGAGAGAGGGACAGAGGGGGACAGAGTGAGAGAGAGGGAGAGAGACTGAGAGAGATAGAGAGACAGAGTTAGAGAGATACAGAGTGAGAGACAGAGAGAGCAAGATAGAGAAAGAGTCAGAGACAGAGAGTGAGAGAGAGAGTAAAGACAGAGCGAGAGACTGAGGGGGAGAGAAAGAGAGAGACAGACAGAGAGACAGAGAGTGAGACAGAGTGAGAGGTAGAGAGACAGAGTGAGAGAGATACAGAGTGAGAGAGACAGAGAGATTGACAGAGAAAAAGAGAGAAACAGAGAGAGACAGAGAGTCAGAGAGAGAGAGGGAGATAGAGGGAGAGAAAAAGAGACAGACAGAGAGGCAGAGGGAGAGAGAGAGAGAGAGAGACAGTGAGAGAGACAGAGAGAGAGGCAGAGAGAGAGGCAGAGACAGAGTGAGAGAGGTAGAGAGACAAAGACAGAGAGAGAGAGTGAGACAGAGTGAGAGAGACAGAGTGATAGAGAGAGAGAGAGAGACGGTGAGAGAGAGAGAAAAACAGAGGGAGAGAAAGAGAGACAGAGAGACAGAGACAGATTGAGAGAGAGAGAGAGACAGAGTGTGAGAGAGAGAGAGAGACAGGGAGA
>NW_027651183.1:0-19551 GCF_965287045.1 Carcharhinus amblyrhynchos | reverse complement strand
CAAGAACAGCTGCTGCTGTCAGACTCTTGGATGGACCAACCTCGCATTAAGTTAAGCATTAGCTATGACTGTAACACTACATTCTGCACTCCCTCCTTTCCTTCTCAATAAACGGTATGTTTTGTCTGTACTTTTCACTGTACGTTAATACATGTGACAATAAAAAATCAAATCAAAATCAGACAGAGCCCCAAGCTGATGCTGTGAGGCAGCAGTGCTAACCACTGTGCTACTGCACTGCCCTCTCTTTCTCTCTCTTTAGTTCTGAATAAGGATAATTCAGACTCGAAACGTTATCTCCGTTTCTCTCCCTGTTGATGCAGCCAGATCTGCTGAGTTTTTCCCGCTCTCTCTGTTTTTCCCCTTGGAATTCCAGTATCCGCAGTGTTTTCCTGTTTCCGTTAATCCATGCTCTTTCACCGGAAGGGATACAGGAGAGCTCCCCCTCTTCTCCTGGGACTCAACTCACATCACTAAACAAAAGCTGGTTGTCTGGGATCTTGCTGTGTGTAAATTGGTTGCTGTGTTTCCTGCTTGGTTACACCTCGGGAACTGCCGCAGCTCCGGAAGGGAGCTCACTACCACCTTCTCAAGGAGAATTCGGGATGGACAGTAAGGGCTGGCCAGCCAGTGACACCCATGTCCCCAGGGTGAAGAAACAGGAAGTACTTCATTGGTTGTGAAGTGCGATAGGATGTTCTGAGGTGGTGGAAGGTGCTATAGCAATGCAAACTCTCTGTCCCGTGTGTATTTGAACTGCATTCATTTTAACAAGCATTTCCTTTCTCTCTTCCCACTCACCTCTCTTCCTTCCTTGCCTCACCTCTTATCCCCTCACTCCCTCCATCCTCCCCAACTCAACCCCGTCCCTCATTCCTATTTCTCCTCTCCTCTCTTCCCTACCTCCCTATCTCTCCCCTCATTACCCATGTCCCTCCCATCTCCGTTTACTCTCATCTTCCACATCTCCCATTATTCCCTCACCCACCCTGCTCTCACTCCCCCCTCCCCTCGCCCCCATCTCCCCCTCCCCTCGCCCCCACCTCCCCCTCCCCTCACCCCCACCTCCCCTCCCCTCACCCCCACATCCCCCTCCCCTCACCCCCACATCCCCCTCCCCTCACCCCCACCTCCCCCCCCTCACCCCCACCTCCCCCTCCCCTCACCCCCACCTCCCCCTCCCCTCACCCCCACCTCCCCCTCCCCTCACCCCCACATCCCCCTCCCCTCACCCCCACATCCCCTCCCCTCACCCCCACCTCCCCCTCCCCTCACCCCCACCTCCCCCTCCCCTCACCCCCACCTCCCCCTCCCCTCACCCCCACCTCCCCCTCCCCTCACCCCCACCTCCCCCTCCCCTCACCCCCACCTCCCCCTCCCCTCACCCCCACCTCCCCCTCCCCTCACCCCCACCTCCCCCTCCCCTCACCCCCACCTCCCCCTCCCCTCACCCCCACCTCCCCCTCCCCTCACCCCCACCTCCCCCTCCCCTCACCCCCACCTCCCCCTCCCCTCACCCCCACCTCCCCCTCCCCTCACCCCCACCTCCCCCTCCCCTCACCCCCACCTCCCCCTCCCCCTCACCCCCACCTCCCCCTCCCCCTCACCCCCACCTCCCCCTCCCCCTCACCCCCACCTCCCCCTCCCCCTCACCCCACCTCCCCCTCCCCCTCACTCCCCACCTCCCCCTCACTCCCCACCTCCCCCTCACTCCCCACCTCCCCCTCACTCCCCACCTCCCCCTCACTCCCCACCTCCCCCTCACTCCCCACCTCCCCCTCACTCCCCACCTCCCCCTCACTCCCCACCTCCCCCTCACTCCCCACCTCCCCCTCACTCCCCACCTCCCCCTCACTCCCCACCTCCCCCTCACTCCCCACCTCCCCCTCACTCCCCACCTCCCCCTCACTCCCCACCTCCCCCTCACTCCCCACCTCCCCCTCACTCCCCACCTCCCCCTCACTCCCCACCTCCCCCTCACTCCCCACCTCCCCCTCACTCCCCACCTCCCCCTCACTCCCCACCTCCCCCTCACTCCCCACCTCCCCCTCACTCCCCACCTCCCCCTCACTCCCCACCTCCCCCTCACTCCCCACCTCCCCCTCACTCCCCACCTCCCCCTCACTCCCCACCTCCCCCTCACTCCCCACCTCCCTCCCTCTCCTGCCTTACCCCTTCCTCTTCCACATCCCACTATTCCCCTGTCCCCTCACACCTCCTGTCCCTCTCCACCTCCCCTCCCTCCTCCCTCCCACCACCCTCTCCACTCCTCTTGCCTCCGTCCCTCCCTCCCTCCCCCCCCCGCCCCACCCCCCCTCGCCTCCGCCTTGCCCTCCTGTTGACAGGCTGGAGGATGTGGGACCTCGGTGCCACACTGGTGTTCCTGGGGGCGTGGGTGCTACTGGCCTGTGGGCAGCGGACCACCCCGGCCCCCCCGCAGCGGGAGAAGGTGACGGTGCGGCTATCGGGCTACCCCCGCAAGCACAACGAGGGCCGAGTGGAGGTGCTGTACGAGGGAGAGTGGGGAACCGTCTGTGACGATGACTTCAAGCTGGACAACGCGGTGGTCCTGTGCAGAATGATGGGCTTCACCACGGCCGTAGGGTGGACACACAGTGCCAAGTACGGCAAAGGGACAGGTGAGACCAGTCCAGCGATACGGTCACCCTCTGTCACCCCCTCCCTGTAATTTGTACCGCAGGTGACCTGGAGCTGTGAAGCAGCAGTGCTCACCACTGTGCTACCGTGTGGCCCATAGATTTACAAGGATATCGCCAGGACTCAGGGACTGAGTTACAGGGAGAGGCGAGGACTTTTCCCTTTGGAGCGTCGGAGACTGAGGGGTGCTCTTATAGAGGTGTATATAAGATCATCAGAGGCATGGATAGGATGAATGCACTCAGTCTTTTCCCCAGGGTTGGGGAATAGGGAACTAGAGGGGATAGGTTTAAGAGGGGAAAGAATTAATGGGAACCTGAGGAGAAACTTTTTTTACACAGAGGGTGGTACGCGTGTGGAGTGGGCTGCCGGAGGAAGTGTTGAGGCAGCGACATTGAACATAAGAACATAAGAAATAGGAGCAGGAGTAGGCCATCTAGCCCTTCGAGCCTGCCCCGCCATTCAATAAGATCATGGCTGATCTGTCGTGGCTCAGTTCCACTTTCCCGCCCTCTCCCCATAACCCTTAATCCCCTCTCTTATCAAAAACCCATCAACCCGCGTCTTAAAAATATTTAGCGAGGCAGCCTCCACCACTTCAACAGGCAGAGAATTCCAGGGATTCACCACCCTTTGAGCGAAGAAGTTCCTCCTCAACTCCGTTCTAAACCGCCCCCCCTTTATCTTGAGGCTGTGCCCCCTAGTCCTACTGTCCTTTCTGAGCGGGAAGAGTCTCTCCACCTCTATCCTATCCATCCCATTCATCATCTTATACGTCTCAATGAGATCTCCCCTCATTCTTCTAAACTCTAACGAGTACAAGCCTAGTTTATTCAGCCTCTCCTCATAGCTCAACCCCCTCAACTCCGGTATCAGCCTAGTAAACCTCCTCTGCACTCCCTCCAAGGCCAAAATATCCTTGCGTAAGTACGGCGCCCAAAACTGCACACAGTACTCCAGCTGCGGCCTCACCAATGCCCTATACAGCTGCAGCAAGACCTCCCTACTTTTATATTCAATCCCCCTCGCTATGAAGGCCAGCATCCCATTCGCCTTCCTGACCACCTGCTGTACCTGCAGGCTGGGTTTTTGCGACTCATGCACAAGGACCCCGAGGTCCCTCTGAAAAGGCATTCAGACAGATACATGGACAGGAAAGGTTTAGAGGGATATGGGCCAAATGCAGGCAAACGGCGTGAGTTTAGATGGGGTTTTTGGCCAGCATAGACCAGGATGGTCTGAAGGCCTGTCTCCGTGCTGTAAATTCTATGATTCTAATAGACTGAACTGTAATTACTTACCAGATATTTACTAAATAACTCGCTTCGCTTCCTGAAGACAGAAAATTAACAAACAAGAGGCAGAAATCTTCTCTTTGCCCTAATTACCCAACTCCCAGCACCCTATTCTAAATCACACTCTTTGCAGCCCCTGTCTCCGGCCCCCTCTCTCCACCCAGTTCCCACTCTGAGCCTGGGAATATTCACACAGTGGCCGGAATCTTACCATCTCCGACGCACTCTCCGTTAGCGCCGGCTGGGATCTTATGAGCTTTGGGCAGTAAAATTCCAGCGAGTGTCTGACTCAGACTGAGGTCTCCCCTCACTGACCGTGTGGCCTCTTGCTGTGCTTCTTAAATTTGTGTCCAGTTACTGGTTGGCCGGCTGCGAGGAACGCTTCTGTCTGTCTTCCCCAGGCTGGTGAAACCGCTTTGCACCAAACTCTGAGAGCTTGTTAAAGGGCAGGCGAGCTGGAGAGAACTCTAATCACCTCTCCCATTGCTTCTCCAGGCAGGGTGTGGCTGGATAACCTGGACTGTCAGGGAACAGAGAAGGATGTTTCCCAGTGCAAATCCCTGGGCTGGGGCCAAACTGACTGCACCCACGAGGAAGATGCCGGAGTTATCTGCAAGGATGAGAGGATTCCCGGATTTGTGGATTCAAATGTCATTTCGGTAATGAAACAAAGTGGGACATCGGAAAATCCGGCTGGGAAATTGGAAACTCCAGCTGGGATTCTGGAAACTCCGGCTGGGACACTGGAAACTCTGGATGGGACACTGGCTGGGATACCAAGCATCAGGGACTGGGAAGCAGTTCATTCGGGAAGGAATTCATTTGGGATGCAGTTAGCTCAGGATGCAGTTAGCTCGGGATGCAGTTAGCCCGGGATAAGAACATAAGAAATAGGAGCAGGAGTAGGCCATCTAGCCCTTCGAGCCTGCCCCGCCATTCAATAAGATCATGGCTGATCTGTCGCTGCTCAGTTCCACTTTCCCGCCCTCTCCCCATAACCCTTAATCCCCTCTCTTATCAAAAACCCATCAACCCGCGTCTTAAAAATATTTAGCGAGGCAGCCTCCACCACTTCAACGGGCAGAGAATTCCAGAGATTCACCACCCTTTGAGTGAAGAAGTTCCTCCTCAACTCCGCTCTAAACCGACCCCCCTTTATCTTGAGGCTGTGCCCTCTAGTCCTACTGTCCTTTCTGAGTGGGAAGAGTCTCTCCACCTCTATCCAATCCATCCCATTCATCATCTTATACGTCTCAATGAGATCTCCCCTCATTCTTCTAAACTCCAACGAGTACAAGCCTAGTTTAGTCAGCCTCTCCTCGTAGCTCAACCCCCTCAACTCCGGTATCAGCCTAGTAAACCTCCTCTGCACTCCCTCCAAGGCCAAAATATCTTTGCGCAGGTGCGGCGCCCAAAACTGCACACAGTACTCCAGCTGCAGCCTCACCAATGCCCTATACAGCTGCAGCAAGACCTCCCTACTTTTATATTCAATCCCCCTCGCTATGAAGGCCAGCATCCCATTCGCCTTCCTGACCACCTGCTGCACCTGCAAGCTGGGTTTTTGCGACTCATGCACAAGGACCCCGAGGTCCCTCTGCACCGTCGCCTGCTGCAGTTTTTCGCCACGTAAGTAATAGTCCTTCCTACCATTATTCCTACCAAAGTGGACCACCTCACACTTACCAACATTAAATTCCATTTGCCATTTCCTGGCCCATTCGCCCAGCCTATCTAGATCCTTCTGCAGACTCTCCACACCCTCCGCACAATTTGCCATTCTGCCAATCTTGGTGTCATCAGCAAATTTCGACACCATACACTCAGTTCCCTCCTCCAGATCATCTATATAAATGGTAAATAGCTGAGGCCCCAGCACCGACCCCTGGGGCACCCCACTAGTCACCATCCGCCAATCCGAATAGCACCCATTGACCCCCACTCTCTGCCTCCTATTTGACAGCCAATCCTCTATCCACGCTAACACCCTACCCCCAACTCCATGTCCCCTGACCTTCTGTAATAACCTCTTGTGCGGCACCTTGTCAAACACCTTCTGAAAATCAAGAAAGACGACATCCACCGGCTCTCCTCTATCCACCGCCCTCGACACATCCTCATAGAACTCCAGTAAATTTGTCAGACACGACTTCCCCTTAACGAAACCGTGCTGCGTCTGCTCTATCAAACAATTCTCCTCAAGAAGCCTCACTATTTTCTCCTTGATCACGGATTCTAACATTTTACCTACAACAGACGTTAAACTAACCGGCCTATAATTCCCCGCCTTTTGCCTGCCACCCTTCTTAAACAACGGCGTAACATTAGCCGTTTTCCAATCTTCCGGCACTTCCCCGGAATCCAGCGACGTTTGGAAAATAATCGTCAAGGCATCCATTATCACCTCCGCCATTTCTTTCAGAACCCTCGGATGCATTCCATCCGGTCCTGGGGACTTGTCCACAATCAGTCCCTCCAGTCTGTCGAGCACTGCCTCTCTAGTAACAATAATGTCATCGAGACCCTCCAGTCCTACCATCTTTCCATCTCTAACACCTGGCAAATTATTCACGTCCTCCTCCGTGAAGACAGAAACAAAAAAGTTATTCAAGACCTCAGCCATTTTCCCCATCCCCTACCACTAAGTCCCCCCTCTCATCCTCTAAGGGTCCAACGTTCACCCAAGCCAGCCTCTTCCTTTTTATATATTTATAAAAACTCTTACTATCCTTTTTTATATTAAGGAGTTAGCCCGGGATGGAGTTAGCTCTGGATGGAGTTAGCTCTGGATGGAGTCAGCTCTGGATGGAGTCAGCTCTGGATGGAGTCAGCTCTGGATGGAGTCAGCTCTGGATGGAGTCAGCCCGGGATGGAGTCAGCCCGGGATGGAGTCAGCCCGGGATGGAGTCAGCCCGGGATGGAGTCAGCCCGGGATGGAGTCAGCCCGGGATGGAGTCAGCCCGGGATGGAGTCAGCCCGGGATGGAGTCAGCTCTGGATGGAGCCAGCCCGGGATGGAGCCAGCCCGGGATGGAGCCAGCCCGGGATGGAGTCAGCTCTGGATGGAGCCAGCCCGGGATGGAGCCAGCCCGGGATGGAGCCAGCCCGGGATGGAGTCAGCCCGGGATGGAGTCAGCCCGGGATGGAGTCAGCCCGGGATGGAGTCAGCCCGGGATGGAGTCAGCCCGGGATGGAGTCAGCCCGGGATGGAGTCAGCCCGGGATGGAGTCAGCCCGGGATGGAGTCAGCCCGGGATGGAGCCAGCCCGGGATGGAGCCAGCCCGGGATGGAGCCAGCCCGGGATGGAGCCAGCCCGGGATGGAGCCAGCCCGGGATGGAGCCAGCCCGGGATGGAGCCAGCCCGGGATGGAGCCAGCCCGGGATGGAGCCAGCCCGGGATGGAGCCAGCCCGGGATGGAGCCAGCCCGGGATGGAGCCAGCCCGGGATGGAGCCAGCCCGGGATGGAGCCAGCCCGGGATGGAGCCAGCCCGGGATGGAGCCAGCCCGGGATGGAGCCAGCCCGGGATGGAGCCAGCCCGGGATGGAGCCAGCCCGGGATGGAGTGTTTGGGATTGAGTCAGTTTGGGACAGAGTGTTTGGGATTGAGTCAGTTTGGGACAGAGTTAGTTGTGTGCTGTGGTTCAGTTAGTAACAGTTCCCTGTGAGTGGGAGGTGTGTGTCACACTCCAGAGTGTCGAGTATCTAATGAAGGTTGATTGTGTTATTGGGGTAATGTTATATTGTTGTGGGTGTTCCTTTGCGTTTGCACTCTGTCAGGTGGACAGTAAAAATCCCCAGGAATCTGCTTGAGGAACAGTGAAGTTCTCCTTGTGTCCCACTTGATATTTATCCCTCCCTTGGGAATGTGATATTATCCCCAAACTATTCATCCAGGAGCAACAGGAAATGCTGGAAAATCCCAGCAGGCCTGACACAGCTTTCTCAGAGCTTTGACAGAAGTCATCCAGACTCTAAAGACTGAACATAAAAAATAGGAGCAGGAGTAGGCCATCTAGCCCTTCGAGCCTGCCCCGCCATTCAATAAGATCATGGCTGATCTGAAGTGGATCAGTTCCACTTTCCCGCTTTCTCCCCATAACCCTTAATTCCCCTGTCTATCAGAAACCTATCTACCCGTGACTTAAATATATTTAGTGAGGTAGCCTCCACCACTTCAACGGGCAGAGAATTCCAGAGATTCACCACCCTTTGAGTGAAGAAGTTCCTCCTCAACTCCGATTGACTCTATTCTCTCTCCACGGATACTGCCAGACCCACTGAGATTTTCCTGCATTTTCTGTCTTTGTTTCAGATTCCAGTATCTGCAGAAATTTGCTTTTATCTCAGTTAATTCGACCCAGGTTCGAGTCCCACCACAGTAGATGGTGAATTTTGAGTTGAAAGTCTCATGATGAAACCATTGTCGATTGTCATAAAACCCCATCAGGTTCACTAATGGCCTTTAGGGAAGGAAATCTGCCGTCCTTACCCCGGTCTGGCCTACACGTGACTCCGGAGCCACAGCAAGGGGGTTGGCTCTCAACTGCCCTCTGAAATGGCCTAGCCAAACATTCAGTTCTAGGGCAATTAGGGCTGGACAATAAATACTGCCCTATCCAGTAATGCCCACATCCCATAATGAATAAGAGTCAAAATCACAAAGAATAGATGTGCTGTTTGTGGGATCTTGCTGTGTGCAAATTGGTTGCTTTGTTGACTCTACTGCAATGAGTTTCCGAGGTTGTGACAGTCGCGGGAAGTTTTAACTCTTCCTAACTTACTGTGAATCGATCAATGAAACAACTCACTGGAGGTGGAGGGGAGATCCTGAATGAATACTTTGCATCAGTGTTCACAAAGGAGAGGGACGTGTTGACTGGGAGTGTCTCAGAGGGAAGTGTTGACTCGTTAGAGAAAATCTCCATTACAAGGGAGGAAGTGTTAGGTTTTTTAGGGAACATTAAAACTGACAAATCCCCACGGCCTGATGGCATCTATCCTAGACTGCTCAGGGAGATGAAATTGCTGGGCCTCTGACGGAAATCTTTGTCTCTTCATTGGACACAGGTGAGGTCCCTGAGGATTGGAGGACAGTGAATGTGGTACCATTATTTAAGAACGGTAGCAAGGATAACTCAGGTAATTATAGGCCGTGAGCTTGACGTCTGTGATAGGGAAATTGTTGGAGAGGATTCTTAGAGATAGGATGTATGCACATTTAGAACAGAATAATCTCATTCGTGATTGATAGCATGGTTTTGTAAGAGGGAGGTCATGGCTCACAAATTTGGTGGAGATTTTTGAGGAGGTGACAAAAACGGTTGATGAGGGAAGGGCCGTGGATGTCATCTATATGGATTTTAGTAAAGCGTTTGACAAAGTCTCTCATGGCAGGTTGGTGCAAAAGGTTAAATCTCATGGGATAAAAGGAGAGGTGGCTAGATGGGTAGAGAACTGGCTTGGCCACAGAAGACAGAGGTAGCAGTGGAAGGGTCTTTTTCCAGCTGGAGGTCTGTGACCAGTGGTGTTCCGCAGGGCCCTGTACTGGGACCTCTGCTATTTGTGATATACATATAAATGATTTGGAAGAAAATGTAACTGGTGTGATCAGTAAGTTTGCGGATGACACGAAGATGGCTGGACTTGCGGATAGCGATGAACATTGTTGAAGAATACAGCAGGATATAGATAGGCTGGAAAATTGGGCAGAGAAATGGCAGATGGAATCTAATCCAGATAAATGCGAAGTGATGCATTTTGGTAGGACTAATGTAGGGGAGAGCTATACAATAGATGGCAGAACCATCAAAAGTACAGGCACACAGAGGGACTTGGGTGTGCAAGTCCAGAGAACTTTGAAGGTGGCAGCACAGGTGGAGAAGGTGGTGAAGAAGGCATATGGCATGCTTGCCTTTATAGGATGGGGTATAGAGTGTAAACATTGACGTCTGATGTTGGTTAGGCCACAGTTGGTCGCCGCACTACCAGAAGGACGTGGAGGCTTTGGAGAGAGTACAGAGAAGGTTTACCAGGATGATGCCTGGTATGGAGGGTCTTAGCGATGAGGAAAGATTGGGTAAACTGGGGTTGTTCTCCCTGGAAAGACGGAGAATGAGGGGAGACCTAATAGAGGTGTCTAAAATTATGAGGGGTATGGATAGGGTAAACAGTGGGAAGATTTTCCCCAGGTCGGAGGTGACAAACATGAGAGGTCACAGGTTCAAGGTGAGGGGAGAGGAGTTTAACTCAGATATCAGAGGGACATATTTTACACAGAGGGTGGTGGGGGCCTGGAATGCACTGCCAAGCAGGGTGGTGGAGGCGGACACACTGGGATTGTTTAAGACTTATCTGGATAGCCACATGAACAGACTGGGAATAGAGGGATACAAATGAATGGTCTAATTGGACCAATGAGCAGGGCAGGCTTGGAGGGCCGAAGGGCCTGTTTCCTGTGCTGTATTGTTCTTTGTTCTTTGAGGCTCCACAAATATCCCCGTCCTCAATGATGGAGCTCGGCACATCAGTGCAAAAGATCAGGCTGAAATATTTGCAGCAATCTTCAGCCAGAGTGCCGAGTGGATGATCCATCGCACCCCCCCCTCTTGTGGTCCCCTGCATCTCCGATCTAAGTCTTTAGCCAGTTTGATTCACTCCATGTGGCTGAGACACTGGATACAGCAAAGGCAATGGGCCCTGATAACATTCCAGCAATAATTCCACCTTTCCTTTCTCCTTCAAGGGTTCGATTCCCGGCCTGACTGTGCAGAGGCTGCACATTCTCCCCATGTCTGCATGGGTTTCCTCCGGGTGCTCCAGTTTCCTCCCACAGTCTGAAAGACCTGCTGGTTCGGTGCATTGGCCATGCCAAATTCTCCCTCAGTGTACCTGAACAGGTGCCGGAGTGTGGTGACTGGGGATTTTCACAGTAACTTCATTGCAGTGTTAATGTCAGCTTACTTGTGACACTAATAAATAAACTTTAACTCTGGAGAAACTTCTTTATGCAGGAAGTGGGGAGAATATGGAACTCTCCCACAGGGAGTCGTTACCATAGAGAACCATAGAAATTTACAGCTCAGAAACAGACCTTTTGGCCCTTCTTGTCTGTGCTGAACCATTTTTTTGACTAGTCCCACTGACTGTACTTGGACCATATCCCTCCACACACCTCTCATCCATGAACCCGTCCAAGTTTTTCTTAAATGTTAAAAGTGAACCCGCATTTACCACTTTATCAGGCAGCTCATTCCACACTCCCACCACTCTCTGCGTGAAGAATCCCCCCTAATATTCCCTTTAAACTTTTCTCCTTTCACCCTTAACCCATACCCTCTGGTTTTTTTTTCTCCCCTAGCCTCAGTGGAAAAAGCCTGCTTGCATTCACTCTCTCTATAATCCATCAAAATCTTATCCACCTCTATCAAATCTCCCCTCATTCTCCTACGCTCCTGGGAATAAAGTCCTAACCTATTCAATCTCTCTCTGTAACTCAGCTTCTCAGTTGAGGCAATTAGTTTGGATGCATCCAAGGGGAAGATGCACGAGGGAGAAGGGCCAGAAGTATATGTTGATAGGGTGAGATGGAGGAGGCTTTTATTGAGCTTAAACACGGGTATTTATAAGAACATAAGAACTAGGAGCAGGAGTCGGCCATCTGACCCCTCGAGCCTGCTCTGCCATTCAATAAGATCGTGGCTGATCTTTTTGTGGACTCAGTTCCATTTTTACCCCCTTAATTCCTTTACTGTTCAAAAATGTATCTATCCTTGCCTTAAAAACATTCAATGAGGGAGCCTCAACTGTTTCACTGGGCAGGGAATTCCACAGTTTCACAACCCTTTGTGTGAAGAAGTTCCTCCTCAACTCAGTCCTAAATCTGCTCCCCCTTATTTTGAGGCTATGCCCCCTAGTTCTAGTTTCACCCGCCAGTGGAAACAACTTCCCTGCTTCTATCTTATCTATTCCCTTCATAATCTTATATGTTTCTATAAGATCTCCCCTCATTCTTCTGAATTCCAATGAGTATAGCCCCAGTCTACTCAGTCTCTCCTCATAAGCCAACCCTCTCAACTCTGGAATCATCCTCGTAAATCTCCTCCGCACTCTGAAAGGACAGATGGTCTCTCTCTCTCTGTGCAGTAAAAGCTGTGTAATCCCTAACCGAGTTTTCAACATCTCTTCCCTGTGTTGATGTAGCTCCTCCAGAGGTTTCAAACACAATAGGGACGCTATATCAATGCAGGGTGTTTTTGTTGCGTGGAAGTTGTTTGTCTCGGGCCTTTGCTGTGGTGGGTTGAGCTGAGGTCACTGAGACAATGTGTAAATTGTAGAGACGGGAGAAAGCTTGCTGTGAGACAGGGCCCCGCTCTCTCAGGCAGGGCTGACCAACAGTTATTGCGGGCAGGACTGGGTTTTTAATTTGGGATTCTCTTTTCCGGGTGCCCATATGGAATCACTTCAGTGGATTCAGGAGCGCAGGAATGCGGATGATATTGCTCCCACACACAAATTAATTCATGGAAAGTGAAATTCCTGCAGCCTGCAGTCACCGTTTGGCTCCTTTTCCTCGCTTCCCGGGAAACTACACTCCAGTTACCCAGGCCAGCAGACGGGAAGGAGATTCAACCCTCCCCTCTCTCACACTGGCCGCTGGCCAAGACTGCCTTTTAGAATTACAAAATCGTAGGTTCAAATCCCACTCCGTCACTCACTCCCAGTACGATGCTGAGGGAGCCCTGCACTGTTTGACCTTTCAGTTGAGGTGAGAACATAAGAAGTAGGAGCAGGAGTAGGCCATCTAGCCCTTCGAGTCTGCCCCGCCATTCAATAAGATCATGGCTGATCTGAAGTGGATCAGTTCCACTTTCCCGCCTTCTCCCCTTAATTCCCTTGTCTATCAGAAACCTATCTTCCCGTGACTTAAAAATATTTAGCGAGGTAGCCTCCACCACTTCAACGGGCAGAGAATTCCAGAGATTCACCACCCTTTGAGTGAAGAAGTTCCTCCTCAACTCCGTTCTAAACCACCCCCCCCCTTTATCTTGAGGCTGTGCCCTCTAGTCCTGCTGTCCTTTCTAAGCGGGGAGATGTCAGTTTGAGGCCTGTCCATCTGTGTTAGTGGACGTATAAAACCCCGTGGTCAGTATTTTCAAAACCGTGCCGGGGAGTTCTCCGCTGTGTCCTGCTCGATTGGAGAATTTTGAAGGCTGGTTCCCTCAGGAAATATCCTGCTGTAATGCGGGAGTGAGGGAAAGTGGATATGGTCCCTGGAATTCTCAGCATAGAAGGTGAATGGATAACATATTTTGCTTTGATTTATTATCATCACATGTATTACGGTGAAAAGTATTGTTTCTGGCCTGGTAATTAGACAAAGCATACCGTTCATAGAGAAGGAAAGGAGAGAGTGCAGAATGTAGTGTTACAGTCATAGCTAGGGTGTGGAGAAAGATCAACTTCATGCGAGGCAGGTCCATTCAAAAGTCTGACGGCAGCAGGGAAGAAGCTGTTCTTGAGTTGGTCGGTACGTGACCTCAGACTTTTGTATCTTTATCCCAGTGGAAGAGAGAATGTCCGGGGTGTGTGGAGTCCTTAATTACGCTGGCTGTTTTGCTGAGGCAGCGGGAAGTATAGACAGAGTCAATGGATGGGAGGCTGGATTGTGTGATGGATTGGGTTTCATTCATTGTAGTTGCTTGCAGTCTCGGACAGAGTCGCCATTCTTCAACTGGAGAAATATGAAGTGATTTATTTTGGTAGAAAGCACATTGAGAGACAAGAAGGGGATGATTCTAAAGGGGGCGCAGGAACAGGGGTTACACGAGTAGGGGACGCACAAGCAGAGGGTCCTGGGTGTATATGTGCGAAGGTCATTGACAGTGGCAGGACAGGTGGAGAGGGCAGTTAGTAAAGCTTAAAATAATATCCTAGAGTTTATTAACAGAGGAATAGTGCATTGGAACAAGGATGTTCTGCTGAACTTATACAGGACACAAGTTAGACCACAGCGTGAATATCGGAAGGTTGTGAAGGAATTGGCGAGGATGCAGAGAGGAGAACAGATCCAGGGACGAGGAATTTCAGTTACCAAATTGGAGAAGTTTTCTTTAGTGAAGAGAAGGTGAAGTGGAGATTTGATTGAAGTATTCAAAACCAGACTGTGATCCCACTGGGGGGAGGATCGGGAAGGAGAGGGCACAGGTTGGAATCGATTTGCAGAAGAAGCAAGGATGCCACGAGGAAAAGCATTTTCCTGCAGCAAGTGTCTGAGAACGTAGTGGGAACAACTCCAACTGAGGCTTTCACAGGGAATTAGATTGTTATCCGAAAGGAAGGAATGTGCAGGTTTCCAGGGGGAGATGTGCAGGATTCTGGGTGGGAATGTGCAGGACTCCGGGGGGGGGTGGGGGGTGGATGTGCAAGATTCCAGGGGGGATGTGCAGGATTCCGGGGGGGGGCGGGTGATGTGCAGGATTCTGGAGGGGGGGGGTGATGTGCAGGATTCCGGGGGGGGGGGGTGGGGGACGTGCAGGATTCTGGGGGGGCGGGGGGGGGTGATGTGCAGGATTCCGGGGGGGGGGGGGGGGTTGCAGGATTCCGGGGGGGGGGGGTGTGTGTGCAGGATTCCGGGGGGGGGGGAGCGGGTGTGCAGGATTCCACGGGGGGGGGCGATGTGCAGGATTTCAGTGGGGGGATATGCACGATTCTGGGGTGGGGAATGTGCAGGATTCCGGGTGGAGGATGTGCAGGATTCTGGGGGGGGGGGGGGGGGAGAGGGTGGTGGAATGGAATTAGGTGAATTGTCCATTCAGAAGGGCAGTGCAGACACAGTGGGCCGAATGGCCTCTACCTGCACTGCCGGATTCCCTGGTTTGCGGCTGGGGATTAAACGTGCTCTCGGTTCTGGTTTAACAGCAGGTTCAGAGCGAGCAGATCGAGGAGGTGCGCCTCAGCCCGGCTGTGGTCAACGCCAGGCGCCGCCTGCCCGTGACGGAGGGCTTTGTGGAGGTGAGGTACAAAGGCCACTGGGAACAGATCTGTGATAACGGCTGGAACCACCGGAACAGCCGGGTCATCTGTGGAATGCTGGGATTCCCCGCGGAGCGCAAAACCAACAAGAGATTCTACAAGTAGGTCAAAGATGGACGGAGGCTGGGCCCAGGGAGGGGGGGAGGGTGAGGGCTCGAGGGTGAGGGTGAGTATTTGTGTGGGCCTGTGGTGGGTGTCAGGGTGGGTGCCTGGGGTGAGCGGGGTTGGGTTGGGGGGTAATAGGTGACTTGGGGGTGTGGGAGATGGGTAATTAGGGGATGGGTGGGGGGTGGGGTGCGGGTTTGTGGTGGAACGAGGGAATGGGTGAGTGGGGCATGTGCAGGGGAGTGAGGGTGAGCTTGGGATTGTTGGGGGGGGGGATGAGGGGGTAGTGAGGGGGGGGGTGGTGGTGGGTGAGCAGGGTGGGTAGGGGGGGGTGGTGGGTGGGTAGGGGGGGGGTGGTGGGTGAGCAGGGTGGGTGGGGGGGGGTGGTGGGTGAGCAGGGTGGGTGGGGGGGGTGGTGGGTGAGCAGGGTGGGTGGGGGGGGGTGGTGGGTGAGCAGGGTGGGTGGGGGGGGGGATGAGGGGGTAGTGGGGGGGGGTGGTGGGTGAGCAGGGTGGGTAGGGGGGGGGGTGGTGGGTGGGTAGGGGGGGGGTGGTGGGTGAGCAGGGTGGGTGGGGGGGGTGGTGGGTGAGCAGGGTGGGTAGGGGGGGGGTGGTGGGTGAGCAGGGTGGGTGGGGGGGGGATGAGGGGGTAGTGGGGGGGGGTGGTGGGTGAGCAGGGTGGGTGGGGGGGTGGTGGGTGAGCAGGGTGGGTGGGGGGGGTGGTGGGTGAGCAGGTGAGTGGGCGGGTGGGTGGGTGAGGGAGTGCATGGTGACAGCGGGATTGCTATGGCTCTGTCTTATCACACTCACCGTGGCTAATGTGTTTGGGACTGAGGTGAGGAGGAATTTCTTCACTCGGAGGGTAGTGACCGTGTGGAGTTCCCTACGCTGAGGGACGTGGGGACTCAGCCATTGAGAGTGTTGAAGACACAGATTTGTGTCAATAATATCCCAAATTTGGGGCTTGTGTGGGGAGCTGGGTTTTGAAGGAGAAGGTGGGGTGTAATCCACTGGAGTGGGTTCAAAGGGCTGAATGGCCTCCTCCTCCTTCGAGTTGGTGGTTGTGGTGTGTCTGACTGGCCTCCTGTGTCCCACCCCCTTTATCAGCAGCACTAACAGCCTCCGGGGACCACCATAACTAGGCCCCGATCCCCAGAGGTTCCTCCCTGAACCCGTCTCCCTCTATATCCCCGCACCTTGGCCTCAGACCCTCCTAATAACACCGCCCCCCCCCCCCCCCCCCTCACAAACCTCCCTCAAAGGTTAGCTCAATCCCTCCTTACTCCAAAGGGTGTCCAGAACAAAGAGACAAAACTGAACAGTAAAACCCAGGCCAGTCAGGATGTATTCCTTCACACAAAGGTTTATGGAAATCTGGAACTCTCACCCTTGAGGGGCTGAACGGCCTCCTCCTGTTTCTTCTGTGAGTGGGTCAGTGTCAGCCTCTCTCTCTGGGTCAGTGTCAGCTCTCTCTCTGGGTCAGTGTCAGTCTCTCTGTGTAGGTCAGTGTCTCTCTCTCTCTCTCTCTGGGTCAGTGTCTCTCTCTCTCTAGGTCAGTGTCTCTCTCTCTCTCTGGGTCAGTGTCTCTCTCTTTCTCTGGGTCAGTGTCAGCCTCTCTCTCTGGGTCAGTGTCTCTCTCTCTCTCTCTGGGTCAGTGTCTCTCTCTCTCTCTAGGTCAGTGTCTCTCTCTCTCTGGGTCAGTGTCTCTCTCTTTCTTCTGGGTCAGTGTCAGCCTCTCTCTCTGGGTCAGTGTCTCTCTCTCTCTCTCTGGGTCAGTGCCAGCCTCTCTCTCTGGGTCAGTGTCAGTCTCTCTGTGTGGGTCAGTGTCTCTCTCTCTCTCTCTGGGTCAGTGTCTCTCTCTCTCTCTAGGTCAGTGTCTCTCTCTCTCTCTGGGTCAGTGTCTCTCTCTTTCTCTGGGTCAGTGTCAGCCTCTCTCTCTGGGTCAGTGTCTCTCTCTCTCTCTCTGGGTCAGTGTCTCTCTCTCTCTAGGTCAGTGTCTCTCTTCTCTCTGGGTCAGTGTCTCTCTCTTTCTCTGGGTCAGTGTCAGCCTCTCTCTCTGGGTCAGTGTCTCTCTCTCTCTCTCTGGGTCAGTGCCAGCCTCTCTCTCTGGGTCAGTGTCAGTCTCTCTGTGTGGGTCAGTGTCTCTCTCTCTCTGGGTCAGTGTCTCTCTCTCTGGGTCAGTGTCTCTCTCTCTCTCTGTGGGTCAGTGTCTCTCTCTCTCTGGGTCAGTGTCTCTCTCTCTCTCTGTGGGTCAGTGTCAGCCTCTCTCTCTGGGTCAGTGTCTCTCTCTCTCTCTGGGTCAGTGCCAGCCTCTCTCTCTGGGTCAGTGTCAGTCTCTCTGTGTAGGTCAGTGTCTCTCTCTCTCTCTCTGGGTCAGTGTCTCTCTCTCTCTGGGTCAGTGTCTCTCTCTCTCTCTGGGTCAGTGTCTCTCTCTCTCTCTCTGTGGGTCAGTGTCAGCCTCTCTCTCTGGGTCAGTGTCTCTCTCTCTCTCTCTGTGGGTCAGTGTCAGCCTCTCTCTCTGGGTCAGTGTCTCTCTCTCTGGGTCAGTGTCTCTCTCTCTCTGTGTGGGTCAGTGTCAGTCTCTCTGTGTGGGTCAGTGTCAGTCTCTCTGTGTGGGTCAGTATCAGTCTCTCTGTGTGGGTCAGTGTCAGTCTCTCTCTCTCTGTGGGTCAGTGTTTCTTTCTCTCTCTCTCTCTCTCTCTTTGTGGGTCAGTGTCTCTCTCTCTCTCTGTGGGCCAGTGTCAGTCTCTCTCTGTGGGGTTAGTGTCAGTCTCTCTCTCTCTGTGGGTCAGTGTTTCTTTCTCTCTCTCTCTCTCTGTGGGTCAGTGTCTCTCTCTCTCTGGGTCAGTGTCAGTCTCTCTGTGTGGGTCAATGTCAGTCTCTCTGTGTGGGTCAGTGTCAGTATCTCTGTGTGGGTCAGTGTCAGTCTCTCTCTCTCTCTCTGTGGGTTAGTGTTTCTTTCTCTCTCTCTCTGTGGGTCAATGTCTCTCTCTCTCTCTGGGTCAGTGTCAGTCTCTCTGTGTGGGTCAGTGTCAGTCTCTCTGTGTGGGTCAGTGTCAGTCTCTCTCTCTCTCTCTCTGTGGGTTAGTGTTTCTTTCTCTCTCTCTCTGTGGGTCAGTGTCTCTCTCTCTCTGGGTCAGTGTCAGTCTCTCTGTGTGGGTCAGTGTCAGTATCTCTGTGTGGGTCAGTGTCAGTCTCTCTCTCTCTCTCTCTGTGGGTTAGTGTTTCTTTCTCTCTCTCTCTGTGGGTCAGTGTCTCTCTCTCTCTGGGTCAGTGTCAGTCTCTCTGTGTGGGTCAGTGTCAGTCTCTCTCTCTCTCTCTCTCTCTCTGTGGGCCAGTCTCTCTCCATCTCTCTGTGGGTCAGTGTCAGTCTCTCTCTGTGGGTCAGTGTCAGTCTCTCTCTCTGGGTCAGTGTCAGCCTCTCTCTCTGGGTCAGTGTCAGCCTCTCTCTCTCTCTCTCACAGTCGGGGTGAGGGTCTCTGTGTTTCTCACGGTCAGGGTGAGAGTCCTTGTCTCTCTCTGTGGGTCAGTGTCTGTCTCTCTCTCTCTCTCTCTGTCAAACTGTCTCCCTCTCTCTTTTGCTGAGCTCCGCATTATCTCTCTGCGATTGCTGCTGTCCCTCTCTCTTTCTCTCTTCCTTCCCTTTCTCTCCTCTCCTCACTGAGTTTATCTCACACTCGGTCTATCTCACTTTCTTTCAGCCTCTCCTTGTCTCTCACACATTCTCTCTATTCTTCTCTCCTGATCTGTCTCTGTTTCTGTCTCCATGTCCCCCTTCACTGTTTCCTCTGCGTCTCTCCCTCTCTCTCTGCTGCGTCTCTCATTGCTGTTGTATTCTCTCTCTCTCTCTCTCTCCCTCCCTCCTGCGTGCTATTTGTCACGTTTCTCTGCCCAGTAGACAGCAGACCAGGACAGAGTATTCTGTGGAGCCAGGCTTACAGCAAACCGCAGCAAGTATGTGTGTATTGGCAGCAGATCAAGGGCGACATACCCCAGAGTAACTGGATCCTTAGAGGGACAGGTAGTACTGAGGAAATGGGGGGACTGCAGAGGGATTTGGATGGGTTAGGAGAGTGGGCAAGGAAGTGGCAGATGGAATACAATGTGGAAAAGTGTGAGGTTATGCACTTTGGAAAGAGGAATGGAGGCAGGGACTGTTTTCCAAATGGGAAAATGCTCAGGAAATCAGAAACACAGAGGGACTTGGGAGTCATTGTTCAAGATTCTCTGAAGGTTAACGTGCAGGTTCAGTCGGAGTTAGGAAGGTAAATGCAATGTTAGCATTCATGTCGAGGGGGTTAGAATACAAGAGCAGGGATGTACTTCTGAGGCTGTATAAGGCACTGGTCAGACCCCATTTGGAGTATTGTGAGCAGTTTTGGGTCCCATATCTGAGGAAGGATGTTGCTGACCTTGGAAAGGGTCCAGAGGAGTTCACAAGAATGATCTCCAGAATGATGAGC
>NW_027651182.1:0-19600 GCF_965287045.1 Carcharhinus amblyrhynchos | reverse complement strand
TGTGGGAGGAAACCGGGAGCACCCGGAGGAAACCCACGCAGACACGGGGAGAACATGCAAACTCCACCCAGACAGTGACCCGAGCCGGGAATCAGACCCTAGTCCCTGGAGCTGTGAGGCAGCAGTGCTAGCCACTGTGCCACCCCTTTGTGTCTGGTATCTGGACTGGTGTCCTCGTACACCAGTCACTGGAAACGAACATGCAGGTCCAGCAAGCGGTTAGAAAAGAAAATGATCTGTCAGCCTTCATTGCAAGAGGACTTGAATACAGAAGCAAGGCTGTCCTACACAGCAGTACAGTGGCTCCACATCTGGAGTACTGTGCACAGTTTTGGTCGCCTTATCCAAGAAAAGATATACTTGTCACAGAGGGAGTGCAGCGAAGGTTCACCAGACTGATTCCTAGGATGGACAGAGTGGACTGTCCCACAGTGGGAAATTTGAAGATGTTGTTGACCCTTTTAGCAACATTTTCTGAGGGATGTCAGTCAAGAAACATAAAAACTGCAGTTGTGTGAGGGAATCACCTCCAGAAGGCAGTGTTGTTGCACCTTCCGAAGAAGGTACATAAGAAATAGGAGCAGGAGTTGACCATCTAGCCCTTCGAGCCTGCCCCGCCATTCAATAAGATCATGGCTGATCTGTCGTGTCTCAGTTCCACTTTCCCGCCCTCTCCCCATAACCCTTAATCCCCTCGCTTATCAAAAACCCATCAACCCGCGTCTTAAAAATATTTAGCGAGGCAGCCTCCACCACTTCAACGGGCAGAGAATTCCAGAGATTCACCACCCTTTGAGTGAAAGTAGCAGGTTAGAACATAAGAACATAAGAAATAGGAGCAGGAGTAGGCCATCTAGCCCTTCGAGCCTGCCCCGCCATTCAATAAGATCATGGCTGATCTGTCGTGTCTCAGTTCCACTTTCCCGCCCTCTCCCCATAACCCTTAATCCCTTCTCTTATCAAAAACCCATCAACCCGCTTCTTAAAAATATTTAGCGAGGCAGCCTCCACCACTTCAACGGGCAGAGAATTCCAGAGATTCACCACCCTTTGAGTGAAGAAGTTCCTCCTCAACTCCGTTCTAAACCGCCTCCCCTTTATCTTGAGGCTGTGCCCCCTAGTCCTACTGTCTTTTTTGAGCGGGAAGAGTCTCTCCACCTCTATCCTATCCATCCCATTCATCATCTTATACGTCTCAATGAGATCTCCCCTCATTCTTCTAAACTCTAACGAGTACAAGCCTAGTTTATTCAGCCTCTCCTCATAGCTCAATCCCCTCAACTCCGGTATCAGCCTAGTAAACCTCCTCTGCACTCCCTCCAGGGCCAAAATATCCTTGCGCAGGTGCGGCGCCCAAAACTGCACACAGTACTCCAGCTGCGGCCTCACCAATGCCCTATGCAGCTGCAGCAAGACCTCCCTACTTTTATATTCAATCCCCCTCGCTATGAAGGCCAGCATCCCATTCGCCTTCCTGACCACCTGCTGCACCTGCAAGCTGGGTTTTTGCGATTCATGCACAAGGACCCCGAGGTCCCTCTGCACCGTCGCCTGCTGTAAAGACTTGCATTCTAATCAGTATTCTGTAAACCGTGTGTGTCTTTATATGTCCTTCTCTGATCAGAACCACACAGCTGACGAAGGAACACTGTGGGAAGCTTGTGGGATTATTATCAAATAAACTGGTTGGACTTTAACCTGGTGTTGTGAGCCTTCTTGCTGTGTTTACCCCAGTCCAACGCCAGCATCTCCACATCATGGAGGTCTGTGACCAGCAGGGATCCATACTAAGACCACTAACTGCTTGTGATACATATCAATGACTTGGGTGTAACTATGCATGGGCGGGTTAGTAAATTTGCAGTCGCCACAAAGCCAAGTGGCGTTGTGGACAGCGTAGAAGGTTGTCAAAGAATACAGCAGGATATAGATCAGCTGCAGATTTGGGCGGAGAAATGGCAGATGGAGTTTAATCAGGGCAAGTGTGAGGGGCGGTACTTTGGGGGAACCACGTGTTAAGTATACAGTTAATGGCAGGCCCCCTGGACAGCATTGATGTACAGAGGGATCTTGGGGTTCAAGTCCATAGCTCCCTTAAAGTGGCCACAGAAGTAGCTAGGGTGGTAAAGAAGGCACGTGGCATGCATTGAGTAGAAGAGTCAGAATGTCACGTTGCAGCTTTATAGAAGTAGGGTGACGCCGCACTTAGAATATTGCATTCAGTTCTGGTCGCCACATTACAGGAAGGATGTGGAGGCTTTGGAGAGCGTGCAGAAGAGGTTTACCAGGTTGCTGCCTGGATTAGAGGCTATGAGCTATAAGTAAGGCTGGCCAAACTAGGGTTGTTTTCTCTGGAGCACAAGAGGCTGAGGGGAGACCTGATAGAAGTCTACAAAATTATGAGACTTATAGGGTTGTGTTATCAGACAACAAATTTTATGAAATTGGGCACACAATATGGCAGCAGGCTAAAATTACACTCAGAGCCTCTCCACTAAAAAATCACAAGGAAACAGACACAGTTTAGCAAACAAGAGCATGCTTTTAGAATGCAAATGAGGGCTAGCACACAAGGGCAGCTGGACAGGATGGCACCTACAGGAACTAAATTAAAGAACACATCCCCACGCCACCAAATCAGCACTTCTAAACCAGTCAAACAACCTATGGAGACACCTAAAGATTAGCATAGCGAAGGAAACATCCCTGGGCCCTCAAACTCTTTGAGATCAATCACACACCCATTGTTCAAACCCCAGAGATTCTAGACCATTAATAACCAGACAAAAACGATTAACACACACTTAAAAACAATCATTCTAACACTCGAAAACATCGAGACAGAATGGCTAAGGTTGAATACTGTAGATAAAGTATTAGCGTTTGAATTGCATACTACACCAAAGTTCAGGTATAACTATAGCCCGTTGCGGCAGACCTTTAGAGCGCTTTCGGGACAGTCTGATTGTATGTCCTGACTGTGCTTCTCCATCGACGTAAAAGAAAATAAAGCTGTGCCGTTATTGAACTTCACCCTGAGTCCGTAGTGTGGTTGTTTCGCCCACTGGTGCTAACAGTTGACAGTCAGAATCTTTTTCCTAAAGTTGATATGTCTAATACTCAGGGCGTTCACTTAAGGTGAGACAGGGAACGTTCAAAGGGGACGTGAGGGGTAAGTTGTTTTACACAGAGAGTGGTAGGTGTCTGGGATGTGCTGCTAGGGATGGTGGTGGAGGCAGATACAATAGGGGTGTTTCAGGGGTTTTTATATAAACTCATGAATACGGACCAAGGACCATCATTTAATTTAGCATCATGCTCACCCCAACATTGTAGCCAAAGGCTCTGTTGCTGTGCTGTTCGATGTTCTATTGGTGGTCTCCGTTTAGAAAAAAGGAAATAGAGGCACTGGAGAAGGAGCAAGATTCACAAGAATAATCCCAGAACTGTAAACTCGGTGGGGCTTCACCAAGTTTGCTGACCGAGCGGATTCCTTCTCACAGTCAGAGCAGTTGACCAGTCTCTGCCCAGTGTGAACTCACTGGTGGGACAGCAGTTCCCCAAGCCACGGTCAGAGAATTTAAAAGGTGTCTCCCAGGTGTGAGTGATGTTGTGTCTGCACAGGCTGAATAACAGAAAATAGTCCTTTCGCACACAGTGAACCGGTGAGTGGTCTCTCCCCGGTGTGAACTCAACAGCGCTGAAGTTATTCTAAATCTCTTTGGACAGTGAGAGCAGCTGAACAGTGTCTCTCCTGTGTGAATGCCCTGGTGGATCATTAGTTTCGGAGAGCTTTTGAGGCATTTCCACAGCATTTAGAGGGTTTCTCCTTGGTGTGAATGACTTTGTGTCAGCATTTTTGATAAAGTCATAGAGGTTCACAGCATGGAAACAGGCCCTTCAGCCCAACTTGTCTATGCTGCCCCTTTTTTTAAACCCCTAAGCTAATCCCAATTGCCCGCATTTGGCCCATATCCCTCTATACCCATATAACTGTCTAAACGCTTTTTAAAAGACAAAATTGTACCTGCCTCTATTACTACCTCTGACAGCTTGTTCCAGACACTCACCACCCTCTGTGTGAAAAAATTGCCCCTCTGGACACTTTTGTATCTCTCCCCTCTCATCTTAAACCTATGCCCTCTAGTTTTAGACTCCCCTACCTTTGGGAAAAGATATTGACTATCTAGCTGATCTGTGCCTCTCATTATTTTATAGACCTCTATAAGATCACCCCTCAGCCTCCTGCACTCCAGAGAAAAAAGTCCCAGTCTATCCAGCCTCTCCTTACAACTCAAACCATCAAGTCCCGGTAGCATCCTAGTAAATCTTTTCTGCACTCTTTCTAGTTTAATAATATCCTTTCTCTAATAGGGTGACCAGAACTGTACACAGTATTCCAAGTGTGGCCTTACCAATGTCTTGTACAACTTCAACAAGACGTCCCAACTCCTGTATTCAATGTTCTGACCGATGAAACCAAGCATGCCGAATGTCTTCTTCACCACTCTGTCCACCTGTGACTCCACTTTCAAGGAGCTATGAACATGTACCCCTAGATCTTTGTTCTGTAACTCTCCCTAACACCCTACCATTAACTGAGTAAGTCCTACCCCGGTTCAATCTACCAAAATGCATCACTTCGCATTTATCTAAATGACTGAGTGAATCCCTTCCCACACTCAAGAGCAGGTGAACGGTCTCTCCCGTGTGAACTCGCTGGTATCTCTGCAGTGTGGATGACCTTTGAAATCTCTTTGCGCAGTGAGAGCAGCTGAACGGTGTCTCTCCTGTGTGAATGCCCTGGTGGATCATTAGTTTCGGAGAGCTTTTGAGGCATTTCCACAGCATTTAGAAGGTTTCTCCTTGGTGTGAATGACTTTGTGTCAGCAGTTTGGATAAAGTCATAGAGGTTCACAGCACGGAAACAGGCCCTTCAGCCCAACTTGTCTATGCTGCCCCTTTTTTTAAACCCCTAAGGTAATCCCTATTTGTAGGACGCCAGTTCCTGAGAGCTTTTGAATCTGCGCCCACAGTCAGAACAGGTGAATGGTCTCTCATTGGTTTGAGATCGTGACTCAGCAGACTGGAAGCGAATCCTTTCGCGCACACAGAGCAGGTGAGTGGTTCCTTGTGAGTTTACTATCAAATAAATCGGTTGGACTTAAACCTGGTGTTGTCAGACTGGTTTCTCCCCAGAATGATTGTGTCCCAGTTGAGATGGGATCCTGAATCCCTTTCCACAGTCCCCACTTTCTCCATAGTGCAGATACCCTTATGGCTCCACAGGTTTGACGATCAGTTGAAGCCTTGTCTACACACCCAGTATTCCAAGTGTGGCTTCACCAATGTCTTGTGAACGCTGCGATGTTTATTCAGGCTGTGTAATTGGTTAAAGCTCTTTCCCCACACAGTGCACTGGAACACATTCTGTCATGCGTGTGTTTTTCAGTGCTTTTCCAGTCACACTGATGCTCACAACCTTGTGAAGCAGACACAACAGAGAAACATCTTTCCTTTTATATTCAAAATCCGATGACATTGACATCCCGATGAATCAGATTTTGATATGACGTTTGGAGTGAGATTTCTGTCTGTAAATCCTTTGCAGTCGACAGACCAAATATTTCTCCTTCTGATTTGAAGGCTGATGATATTCCGTTTCCAAGGAATTGAGAGACTGTCAGTTCTAGATACGACGTTTGAGATTTACTCTGCGGTTCCTCTTCTAATACACTGTACAAATTTTACAAACATCCGTACAGGATATCAGTTCAAAATAGAGAATTTTAGTTTCTATGGAACGTTCTTTGCTCTCTCATTTCTCAAAGGGTGTAAATCTCCATCCCACACACTGTTGCATCTCATATTCACCCTCCCAATTCTCCAAAAGGGGCTAATTGACAGATCCATGTTCACTGTTTCCTGTCTTTGGACAGACAGCTGAAAATCTCCATGCAGATATATGTCTACGTGACTGGACTAAAAGTGTGTGTGGAATATACAGACTCAATACACTTCCTTTTCCTTCAGTTGCTGCAAGTGAGATAGAAACCCAAAGACCAACAACGCCAAGGGAAGCGATTACTGGAAATTTATTCTGTAATTATAATACAATATTACGAATCTCCAAATACTAAATGTAGTTTATAACAGAGCCATAAATCTGTACCATAAAACAGCACTAGATATATCTCTGTCCTATATTAATTTACTGTTCTGTTAAATGTCAGTCCTTTTAATTATGATTAGGAAAGATACCATTCTTTTAGCCAGACAAATAAACGTGTTAAGCTAAGGGAGCAAAGGAGGTTAATGTCTTTGAGAGAGAGAGAGAGAGAGAGAGCGAGAGAGAGCTGAGCCAACCTTTCCAGAGTCTGCACCTTCTCTGGATTCACTTCAGTTGCTGCAAGTCCCCAGTTTCTCCCAGAACGAGAAAGGAAATGGAAAGGCGGGGGGAGAGAAAAGAGAATTTTTACTCACAGATGTTGGCCTCTTTTAAAAGTCAAACCAAATAAACAAACTCAAGTTAAATCAGGACAAAAGAGGCAACTTGCCAAAAGGAAGCCCGAACAAAAAACAAAGTACAAAGGAAACTCAAAAATGTCAAATTAAAATGTAATTATTAGGGTCGATGATGCACCCTAACCCCTGCGGTGCCCAACGGGCACGGAAGGCAGCACAGATGTTGGAGACAGCAGGACGAAGAGATTTAAACTGTATCTTTAAAAAGGTAATGGACAGATTCAAAATGAAACATGGGATTAATAGAAGAGCTTGTGCAAAGGGATATCATGGGTGGAATGGCCTCCTTCTCTGCTCTGAGCCTCATTTGCAGTTGAGAGAAAGTGGTAAGTATCTGGAAACCACTTCTGATGAGGGAGAACCGAGATGATGGAATGTTTCCAGAAGGAAATTGGATGGGCACTTGAGAGAAATAAACCGACAGGGATAGGGGAAAAAAAAATGGAGCCAACGTGGACTCAACGATCCGAATGGAATTATTCCCAATCTTAATTACTGACTGATCGAAAGAGGGTGTCACCTGATGAGTATATCTATAAAGCAAATGGAGACAGCAGCAAAGGCTGATGGTTAAAAGAGCTAACTCTGTATCAGACTGGGGACAGTGGGAGCAGCAGGGTGCAGGGCTTCTGCAGTGAAGAGCAGGTATAGGAGCTGACTGCCTCGAACAGAGACTGAATGAACACAGACGCCTCTGTTGCGCTCCTGAGAGAAATACCACACCCTGAGAGAGGCATGACTCCCTCAGCCTACAAGACTAAAAATTGGAATAGTTTAGGTTAGAAGGTCATTAGATTGGTTCCACTGGTCGGCACAACATCGAGGGCCAAAGGGCCTGTACTGCGCTGTAATGTTCTAAAAAAGTGATCGGTTACTGCCTGTTCTGTGAATGTGACTGAAAGCACATCTCAGTCAGCGCAGAATGAGCCGACAAAGGGATTTTGCCAGTATTAATCTTTGCATAAAGAACCAACGCATAGAGAAAGGTTCCCCCCCCCGCGAGTCTGGCTGAGAGATATTGGAAGAAAAGCCCATTGGCAAGGAGCCTGATCAACTCACCTTGCAATGGGTAGCAATTGAGTTCAAGCCATGAGTTTTGTGTAATCAGTATTTTAGTAAATGTTGAGCAAAAAGGCGTTTATTGAGAGCGTTTGAAGATAATCAGTTTTCCAGCAAGTTAAGAATTTCACATCTTTCCTAAAGCGTGGGGCCCATAGAGAGGGTTCCATTCTAGAGGGATAGAATTGAACAGCAGGGAGGTTATGTTCAATGTGTTTAGAACCAGGGTTAGACTACACTGGGAACACTGTCAACATTGGTGATCTCCATTTAGAAAAAGGAAAGAGAGGCACTGGAGAAGGGGCAAGAAAGATTCACGAGAATAATCTCAGAACTGAGAGCATTTCACCCTCAGGAAAGGCTGGGGCTGCTTTTCTCTAGAAAAGAGAAGACTGAGAAATGACCTGATGGAAGTTTTTAAGATTATGAAAGGGGTTCAATAATCCAATAGGGATTTCAGGAGAAACCTCTTTATCCAGTGAGTGATGGGAATGTGGAACTCACTCCCACAGCGAGTGGCTGAGGTGAATGGCATGAATACATTGAAGGGGAAGCCAGATATATCTATGAGGGAGAAAGGAATAGAAGGATATGGTGATGGGGGAGATGACGCGGGGTGGGTGGAGGCTCCTGTGGAGTACAAATACTGACATAGACCAATTGAGCCGACTGGCCCTGCACTGTAGCCTCAATGGAACAGAGACAAATGTATTCATTTTAGATTTACCTGTAGCAGTAGGAAAAACATTATTTACTATCCAGGATAAAATAAATGTTCTTCATTAGCTTTTGTGGACCATTTCAATGGAAATGTGCTCTCCCAGGGTCAAAGAGCATCAGGTCACAGGAAGCAAAGTTGTGAAACCAACCAGAATGTACCCATCGTATAGAGCCTTGGTTAGGACACAGCTGGAATACTGTGTGCAGTGTTAGGCCCTTACCTTAGGGAAGATATTATTCCAAAGAGGGAGTGCAAACATTCACCAGACATGTTCCTGTCCTATGGAAAGAGATCGGGGAAACTGGGCCTTGTAGAGTTCTAAATAATGAGAGGCGATCTCATTGAAACTTACAAAATACTTAGGGGGATAGACAGGTTGGAGCAGCTGAGATGGTTCCCCTGGGTGGGGAGTCTAGAGCCTGGGGACGCAAAGAAGGGGGAAGCCACTTGGGAGCGGTGTCGGAGATTTTTCTTGACTCAGTCATGAATCGTTGGAATTCTCTACCCCAGAGGGCCGTGGAAACTCAGTCAGAGTGTGTTTAAAGCAGAGAGCTTTCTAAATACCAATAACACAACGGGATGTGGCGCTAGTGAGAGGAAAAAGGCATTGAAGTGGATGGTCAGCCATGATGGACCAGACTCGATGGGCTGAATGGCCACCTCCTGCTCTGATGTTGCACAGGTAAGTAGGTTGTGAAGAAATAGGGAGATGCAAAGTGATTAGGGGTAGGTTAAGTGAGTGGGAAAATGTCACAGTGGAGTATAATGTGAGAAAATGTGAAATTGTACATTTTAACAAAAAAAGCTCATTATCTGATAAATTTGACAAATTTATTGGAGTTCTATGAGGATGTGTCTAGGGCAGTGGATAGAGGAGAGCCGGTGGATGTGGTCTTTCTTGATTTTCAGAAGGCGTTTGACAAGGTACCTCACAAGAGGTTATTGCAGAAGGTAAGGGGACATGGAGTTGGGGGTAGGGTGTTAGCGTGGATAGAGGATTGGTTGTCAAATAGGAGGCAGAGAGTGGGGGTCAATGGGTGCTATTCGGATTGGCGGATGGTGACTAGTGGAGTGCCCCAGGGGTCGATGCTGGGGCCTCAGCTATTTACCATTTATATAGATGATCTGGAGGAGGGAACCGAGTGTACGGTGTCGAAATTTGCTGATGACACCAAAATTGGTGGAAAGGCAAATTGTGCGGAGGGTGGGGAGAGTCTACAGAAGGATCTAGATAGGCTGGGCGAATGGGCCAGGAAATGGCAAATGGAATTTAATGTTGGCAAGTGTGAGGTGGTCCACTTTGGTAGGAATAATGGTAGGAAGGATTATTACTTACGTGGAGAAAAACTGCAGCATGCTACGGTGCAGAGGGACCTCGGGGTCCTTGTGCATGAGTCGCAAAAACCCAGCCTGCAGGTGCAGCAGGTGGTCAGGAAGGCGAATGGGATGCTGGCCTTCATAGCGAGGGGGATTGAATATAAAAGTAGGGAGGTCTTGCTGCAGCTGTATAGGGCATTGGTGAGGCCACAGCTGGAGTACTGTGTGCAGTTTTGGGCGCCATATTTACGCAAGGATATTTTAGCCTTGGAGGGAGTGCAGAGGAGGTTTACTAGGCTGATACCGGAGTTGAGGGGGTTGAGCTATGAGGAGAGGCTGAATAGATTAGGCTTGTACTTGTTAGAGTTTAGAAGAATGAGGGGAGATCTCATTGAGACGTATAAGATGATGAATGGGATGGATAGGATAGAGGTGGAGAGACTCTTCCCGCTCAGAAAGGATAGTAGGACTAGGGGGCATAGCCTCAAGATAAAGGGGGGGCGGTTTAGAACAGAGTTGAGGAGGAACTTCTTCACTCAAAGGGTGGTGAATCTCTGGAATTCTCTGCCCGTTGAAGTGGTGGAGGCTGCCTCGCTAAATATTTTTAAGACGCGGGTTGATGGGTTTTTGATGAGAGAGGGGATTAAGGGTTATGGAGAGAGGGCGGGAAAGTGGAACTGAGCCACGACAGATCAGCCATGATCTTATTGAATGGCGGGGCAGGCTCGAAGGGCTAGTTGGCCTACTCCTGCTCCTATTTCTTATGTTCTTATCTAAATGGAGAGAGATTGCAGAGCTCTGAGATGCAGAGGGATCTGGGTGTCCTAGTGCGTGAATCACAAAAATATACAGGTCCAGGAAACAAGTTAACAGGCTGCATGAATAGAGAGGGAATAGCGGGATACGGACTGATGTAAGGGTAGAAGATTTTTTTTTAAGTTTAGTTAGAGCATCATAATCGGCACAGGCTTGGAGGGACAAAGGGCCTGTTCCTGTGCTGTACATTTCTACGTTCTAATGTTACTGTTTACTCTGATGAGAACTGAATACAAAAGGAGAGAGGTCGTGCTTCAGTTATACAGTTCACGACACAAAGCAATGCAGAATCGCCAAGCAAAAACTGATAGCCAAATTTCGCACACGAGGGCGGCCTCAACCTATTTGTGACCCCCCCATGACTTGCCTGGGCTTGCAAAATCTCACTAGCTGTCCCGGATGGAGACAATGCACATCTCTTTAACCTGTGCTTAACCCTCTCTCCACTCACATTGTCTGTACCTGTAAAGACATGATTACCTGTAAAGACTCGCATTCCAACCATTATTTTGTAAATTGAGTCTGTGTCTACGTCCGCCCTGTTTGTGAGCACAACTTTTCACTTGGCTGACAATGGGGCAGCTTGTGCTGCCAAATAAACCTGTCGGACTTTACCCTGGTGTTGTGAGAATTCTCACTCAGTTATATATACCTCGCACAGTGGTGCTGGATCTCTGTGCACAGTACTGCTCTCATTTAAGGAATGATGAGAAAGGATTGGAAATAGTTCAGGAAGGTTCGCTGGATTCACACCTGAAATTGGAGGGTGGTCTTACGAGGAATAATTGGACAGGCTGGGCTCACGTCCGATGGAGCTTAGGTGACTTGTCTGAACCGTTTAGGATCCTGAGGGACCTTGACAGGGTGGACGTGGAAAGGATGTTCCTACTTGTGGGGGAACCTGGAAGTTGGAGTCACTTTAAAAGGAATAGCTTGCTCGTTTGAGACAGAGAACTGAGTCTCTGGAATTCACTTCCCCCACAAAAGGGCAGTGGAAGCAGACTCTCTGAATATTTAGAATCATAGAAACCCTACAGTGCAGAAAGAGGCCCTTCGGCCCATCGAGTCTGCACCGAACACTATCCCACCCAGGCCCTACCCCCATATTATACCCACTGATCCATCTAACCTACACATCCCTGGACACTAAGGGGCAATTTCTTAGCACGGCCAATCAACCTAACCCACACATCTTTGGACTGTGGGAGGAAACCGGAGTACCCGGAGGAAACCCACACAGAAACGAGGAGAATGTGCACACAGACAGTGACTCAAGCTGGGAATCGAATGTCATTGAGTGTCTTTAAGGCAGAGAGAGACAGGTTCTTGATTAATAAGGGGGATCAGAGGTTATCAGGAAAAGGCAGGAGAATGGGGATGAGAAAAATATCAGCCATGGCAGAGCAGACTCGATGGGCTGAGTGGCCTAATTCTGCTCCTACGTCTTATGGTGTGATGGAAAGATGACCATCTAAGTATCCACTATTTCTATAGCCGCCTCTTCCAACACTCTGGGGATTTATTAACATTCAACCACATCAATTTCTCCATACTACTTTTTCACTAATATTAATCTCTTCCAGTTCCTGATGCTCACTACTCCCTTTGCATGCTTTGCGAGGCTCCCAAACAGTATTGCGAACAAAATATCTTTTAACTTCCTAAGGATCACTCTGTGATCCTTGAGAAATCCAAAGCCAGGTAGCGTCAACCAGGTTCAAAGATGATACGCCCAAGAGAGGCAAAGTCATAAGTCCGACCAGTCCAGCATCAAGAAGCCCTCCAATTCTCCCCGTTGACCAACTGTAAGAGTGAACAAAATGCAGTCCTGGTTGTAATTGACAGCAGAAACAAATAACAGCAGTGGAATCACTTGTGAACTTGTTGGTGTCTGCGCAGGTTGGATAACTGAGTGAATCCCTTCCCACACTGGGAGCAGCTGAATGGTCTCTCCCGAGTGTGAACGCGCTGGTGCGTCTGCAGGGTGGATAACTGAGCAAACCCCTTCTCGCAGTGAGGGCAGGTGAACGGCCTCTCCCCAGTGTGAAAGCGCTGGTGCGTCTGCAGGTGGGATAGCTGAGTGAACCCCTTCCCGCACTGAGGGCAGACGAACGGCCTCTCCCTCGTGTGAACTCGCTGGTGCGTCTGCAAGGTGGATAGCTGAGTGAACCTCTTCCCACAATCAAAGCAAGGGAATGGTCTCTCCTCGTTGTGAACTCGCTGGTGCGTCTGCAGGGTGGACAATCGACTGAATCCATTCCCACACTGAGAACAGGTGAAGGGTCTCTCCCCAGTGTGGCTGCGGCGGTGAGTTTCCAGGTGAGAAGGGTATCGGAATCCCTTCCCGCAGTCCCCGCATTTCCACCGTTTCTCCATGGGGCAGGCGTCTTCGTGACTCTCCAGGTTAAACAATCGGTTAAATCCCACACGGAACCCGGGTACGGTCTCTCCCCGCTGCGAATGCTGCGATGTATTTTCAGACTGTGTAACCGGTTAAAGCTCTTTCCACGCCCAATGCACTGGAACGCTCTCACTCGGCTGTGTGTCTCGGTGCTTTTCCAGTCACACAAATACTTAAAATCTTCTGAAGCAGACAGAACAGAGAAACATTTCTCCCTTGAGATTCAAAGGCTGATGATATTCAGGCCCCCATGAATTGAGTGACTCTGTCGGATGTTAACCTGATGTTTGTTTTGAGATTTCGCTCTGTAAATCCTCAGCTCCTGATATCCTGAAAAGGAGATTACAAGATTCACCACCATCAGAACAGGATAGAAACTCAGTGCAGACAATTCTAGTTTCTACGAAACATTCTTTCTTTTCCCATTCCCCAAAATTTCCATTCCACACACTCTCCCTCCATTCTCACTCTGCTGTCTCTAATATTCACTATCTTCACCACCGCCCCCCTTGAAGGTGCTGATTCAGCTCACTGCTTCCTGTCCTGGGCACAGAGCCCAGAACTTTACCAGCATGCCTGCCCCGTTTCGGGGCGAGACTCAGGATCGTATGAACCTCGGGCGGACGTTCCAGTAAAATTCTGCCCAAACAGCAGGCTGCCAGACAGATATATCTCTATATTACGGGACTAAAAATGTGTTTAATGGATAGGAGGGCTCCAGTTGGTTAAGATCTAGGGGGTTCCGATCAGTCATTGATCCTGAACTCGCTGCCTATGATGGAGGTCAAGCAGAAACGATCAATAATTTCTAAATGAAATTGAATGGTGCTGCTGGGTTACAGAACGGGACCCATTCGAGACTGACAGAATTACTCAACAGAGAGAGGCAGCATGGACTTGAGTTTCCAAATGGACTCCTTCTGTACTGCAATGAGTCTATGACTGGAAATATATAACGTGGCTTCAGTACTATATTACAAAACTAGAAATAATAATAAATATAAATAATTAATTTAAATTAATTTAAATATAAATAATAATTAATTTAAATTCATTATTTATATTTAAATTAATTTAAATATATTTATATTTAAATTAATTTAAGTATAAATAATAGTATATTTAATAATAGTATATTTAAATTAATTTAAATATAAATTGATATGGGCTCCTGTTCTACCCAAGACCGCAAGAAACTACAAACGGTTGCGAACGTAGCCCAATCCATCATGCAAACAAGCCCCCACCCGTTGACTCTGTCTACATACACTTCCTGCTGTCTTGGCAAAGCAGCCAGCATAACTAAGAACCTCACACACCCCCGACATTCTCTCTTCCACCTTCTTCCATTGGGAAAAAGATACAAAACTCTGAGGTCATGTACCAACTGACTTAAGAACAGCTTCTTCCCTGCTGCCGTCAGACTTTTGAATGAACCAACTTGCATTAAGTTGATCTTTCTCTACACCCTAGCTATAACTGTAACACTACATTCTGCACTCTCTCCTTTCCTTCTCCATGAATGGCATGCTTTCTCTGTATAATGTGCAAAAATCAATACTTTTCACTGTATGCTAATACATATGACAATAATAAATCAAATCAAAATCAAATTTTAAATAAAAGTTGGCAATTATGTTACGACTGTATAAAACGTTGGTTCAGCCACATTTGGAATACCGTGTCCAATTCCGGTCACCACACTACCAGAAGGACATGGAGGCTTTGGAGAGAGTGCAGAAAACATTTACCAGGCTGTTGCCTGATATGGAGGACATTAGAGACTGAATAAACTGGGATTGTTCTCCCTGGAAAGACAGAGGCTGAGCGGGGAGAAGTTTATAAAATGATGAGAGGGAAAGAGAGAGTGAATAGTTGGAAGTTTCTCCCCAGGGCAGAAATGACAATTACAAGGAGGGGGGAGGGCACAAGTTCAAGATGGGAAAGTGGAGACATGCGGGGGGAAGTTTTTTTTTACACAGAGGGTGGTGGGGGCCAAGTGAGGGGGTTGAGGCAGTTAACATTAGCCACATTTAAGACTTATCTTGATAGCCAGATGAACAGACAGGGATATATATTCCTATTGGCTGATTGGTCTGGATAGGCAAACGTGATCGGCGCAGGCTTGGAGGGCCGAAGGGCCTGTGCTGCACTGTTCTTTGTTCTTTAAGAGAGAGAAAGACCTGGGCCAACCTCCCAGAGTCTGCACCCTCCCCGGATTCACTTCCTTTCCCTTCAGTTGCTGCAAGTCCCCGAATTCCCCCAGAATAAGAAAGGAAATGGAAAGGAGGAGAAAGAAAGTCTTTAACTCACAGACATTGCAGACAGGAGGGAGTTTTAGTTGGTCCAAAGCTCAATCACACAAAGCCCGCGCTCTGATTGCCTGGAGGACCAGAGTCCTTCCGGTCCTCCAACTCTTTCTATTGGTCAACGCCCCACCATGATGGTCAGGAGGTGGACGCCCCACTGCACATGCGCAGCTGGCCTTCTCCCTTGGACATGCGCAGCTGGCCTTCTCCCTTGGACATGCGCAGCTGGCCTTCTCTCTTGAAGATGCGCAGCTGGCCCTCTCCCTTGACCATGCGCAGTCCTGGGCGAGGGGGAGATCACCGAGCGGTTTCTCGCTCTGGCCGGAGCCGCCAACCGGTTGCCTGGAAACCTGGGCTGCAGGAGGGAGAGGGGGACCAGACGATGGGCGGGGGCGGGGCTCCAGTGTCCGCGAACCGGGCCTGCGCACTGGAACCCGGAGACGTCACCGCGGAGCAGAGTGATTCCTACTGGCTGATTGAGCCAGAGCTCCCTTGTGGCGTCACAAAGCGTCAGTTGACCAATCAGCTTCAGACTAAACCCTCCTCCTGTGGGCAATGTCTGGGAGGAAATCGGAGAATCCCCACAGTGCAGAAGGAGGCCATTCAGCCCATCGCCTGCACCCACCACAATCCCAGCCCAGGCTCTATCCCCACATATTTACCCTGCTGATCCCTCTGACCGGGACACCATGGGCAATTTAGCATGGCCAACCAACCACACCCGCACATCTTTGGAGTGTGGGAGGAAACCAGAGCAAGCCCATGCAGACACGGGGAGAATGTGCGAACTCCACACAGACAGTGACCTGAGCCAGGAATCGAACCCAGGTTCCTGGAGCTGTGAGGCAGCAATGCTAACCACACCCCCAGGAAATCAATGTTTTGGTCAGGAGGTGGGCGATACGACAGTGACCTTTAAAGGAAATCTTTACAGCTATGTGAATGAACATAGAACAGTACAGCACAGTACAGGTCCTTCGGCCCTCAATGTTGTGCTGAGCTATGTCCAATCCCAAGATCAAGCTATCCCACTCGCTATCATTCTGGTGTGCTCCATGTGCCTTTCCAAAAACCGCTCAAGAGTTCCTAAAGTGACGGACTCCACTATCACAGCAGGCAGTCCATTCCACATCCCAACCACTCTCTGAGTGAAGAATCTACCTCAGACATCCCTCCTATATCTCCCACCATGAACCTTATAGTTATGCCCCCTAGTAACAACTACATCCACCCGAGGAAATAGTCTCTGAACGTCCACTCTATCTATCCCCCTCATCATCTTATAAACCTCTATTAAGTCACCTGGGATGGGATGGGAATAAGAACATAAGAAATAGGAGCAGGAGTAGGCCATCTAGCCCTTTGAGCCTGCCACACCATTCAATAAGATCATGGCTGATCTGAAGTAAATCAGTTCCACTTTCTCCCCATAACCCTTAATTCCCTTGCCTATCAGAAATCTATCTACCCGTGACTTAAATATATTCAACGAGGTAGCCTCCACCACTTCAATGGGTAGAGAATTCCAGAGATTCACCACCCTTTGAGTGAAGAAGTTCCTCCTCAGCTCCGTTCTAAACTGCCCCCGCCTTATTTTGAGGCTGTGCCCTCTAGTTCTGCTATCCTTTCTAAGCGGGAAGAATCTCTCTACCTCTACCCTATCTATCCCCTTCATTATCTTATATGTCTCTATAAGATCCCCCCCCTCAGCCTTCTAAACTCCAATGAGTACAGACCCAGTCTATTCAGTCTCTCCTCGTAGGCTAACCGCCTCATCTCCGGTATCAGCCTAGTGAACCTCCTCTGCACTCCCTCCAAGGCCAATATATCCTTTCGCAAATACGGGGACCAAAACTACACACAGTACTCCAGCTGCGGCCTCACCAGTGCCCTGTACAGTTGCAGCAAGACCTCCCTGCTTTTATATTCTATTCCCCTTGCTATAAAGGCCAACATTTCATTCACGTTCTTGATCACCTGCAGACTAGAGGGATATGGTCCCCGGAATGGTAGGGGGTTACAAATCAGATGGGTAGTCTGGTCGCTACAGGCTTGGCGGGTCATAAGAACATAACATAAGAACATAACATAAGAAATAGGAGCAGGAGTAGGCCATCTAGCCCTTCGAGCCTGCCCCGCCATTCAATAAGATCATGGCTGATCTGTCGCTGCTCAGTTCCACATTCCCGCCCTCTCCCCATAACCCTTAATCCCCTCTCTTATCAAAAACCCATCAACCCGTGTCTTAAAAATATTTAGCGAGGCAGCCTCCACCACTTCAACGGGCAGAGAATTCCAGAGATTCACCACCCTTTGAGTGAAGAAGTTCCTCCTCAACTCCGTTCTAAACCGCCCCCCCCTTTATCTTGAGGCTGTGCCCCCTAGTCCTGCTGTCCTTTCTGAGCAGGAAAAGTCTCTCCACCTCTATCCTATCCATCCCATTCATCATCTTATACGTCTCAATGAGATCTCCCCTCATTCTTCTAAACTCTAACGAGTACAAGCCTAGTTTATTCAGCCTCTCCTCATAGCTCAACCTATTCAGCCTCTCTTCAGCCTGTTCCTGTGCTGTAGTTTTCTTGGTGCTTTGTTCTATACTCAATGGAGAAATGTGAATCATGTGTTTGGCGTCCCGGATTCCTCTCCCTCCCTTGCCCTTAACCTTATGTCCCTGTGTTGTATCAGAAGCCCTGGGGCCTTCTGGACCCCGTACTGAGCTCCCGCCCATCCTGGTCCAAACTGCTCGGACGAGTCCTCGGAGGATATGGGTGAAGGGACCTCCAAGGGTGGCACCGTTTTGGCATCAGTTTCCACCTCACATCTCACCATCCAGATACTGACCTGTCGGTGGGTCCAGTTAATGGTGAGGCTTCTGGGTCACTCTCTGGTGAGCACGACACATCTGCTGATGTACACTGGGTGGAGGAGGGAATGAATGTCTGAGGCCTCTGGCATGCAGGGTCCTGTCAGAGACGAGGACTCAGCTGGCCTCAGGCTACATACTGGGCCTCTGAGATCACTTCTCCTTCAGCTGCTGAAGATGCAGCAACAGAGCCAGGGAATGCAGGAGGGGCTGACGGCCACACTGGACCCACTGTGAGGCTGTCGGGAGGAATCCCAAAGCTTTCAGGCAGACCAGCCTGTCTTGCCTGGTTCCCAAGCCAATACTGCAAGGATGGCATCTGTAGTGGAAAGTGTAAGGCAGGGGGTCCTCATAGAGCCCCCCCCCCCACCACACACACTCACAGAGCCCCCCACCCCCCCACACAGTCACAGAGCCCCCCCCCACCCCCCCACACAGTCACAGAGCCCCCCACCCCCCCACACACTCACAGAGCCCCCCACCCCCCCACACACTCACAGAGCCCCCCCCACCCCCACACACACTCACAGAGCCCCCCCCACCCCCCCACACACTCACAGAGCCCCCCCACCCACACACTCACAGAGCCCCCCATCCCCCCCCACAGTCACAGAGCCCCCCCCCACCACACACTCACAGAGCCCCCCACCCCCCCACACACACACTCACAGAGCCCCCCCCACCCCCCCACACAGTCACAGAGCCCCCCATCCCCCCCTCACACAGTCACAGAGCCCCCCATCCCCCCCCCACACAGTCACAGAGCCCCCCATCCCCCCCCCACACAGTCACAGAGCCCCCCATCCCCCCATCCCCCCCCACACACTCACAGAGCCCCCCCCCACCACACACTCACAGAGCCCCCCCCACACACACACTCACAGAGCCCCCCCCCCACACTCACAGAGCCCCCCATCCCCCCCCCCCACACACTCACAGAGCCCCCCCCCCACACACTCACAGAGCCCCCCACCCCCCCACACACTCAGAGAGCCCCCCATCCCCCCCACACACTCACAGAGCCCCCCCCACACACACACTCACAGAGCCCCCCCCACCCCCACACACTCTCAGAGACCCCCCCCCCACACACACACACTCACAGAGCCCCCCCACACACACACACTCTCAGAGACCCCCCCACCCCCCCCACACACACTCACAGAGCCCCCCACCCCCCCCACACACACTCACAGAGCCCCCCCACACACACACTCACAGACCCCCCCACCCCCCCCACACACACTCACAGAGCCCCCCCACACACACACTCACAGAGCCCCCCCACACACACACACTCACAGAGCCCCCCCACACACACACACTCACAGAGCCCCCCCCCCACACACACACTCACAGAGCCCCCCCCCACACACACAGTCACAGAGCCCCCCCCCCACACACACTCACAGAGCCCCCCCCCCACACACACTCACAGAGCCCCCCCCCACACACACTCACAGAGCCCCCCCCACACACACTCACAGAGCCCCCCCCACACACACTCACAGAGCCCCCCCCCCCACACACACAGTCACAGAGCCCCCCCCACACACACTCACAGAGCCCCCCCCCACACACACACTCAC
>NW_027651181.1:0-19705 GCF_965287045.1 Carcharhinus amblyrhynchos | reverse complement strand
TTTAAACCCCGGGGGGTTTAAACCCGGGTTTAATCGGTTTATGGGGGGTTTAAACCCGGGTTTAATCGGGCATTAGTGAGGCCGCAGCTGGAGTAGCGTGTGCAGTTTTGGGCGCCGTACTTACGCAAGGATATTTTGGCCTTGGAGGGAGTGCAGAGGAGGTTTACTAGGCTGATACCGGAGTTGAGGGGGTTGAGCTATGAGGAGAGGCTGAATAAACTAGGCTTGTACTCGTTAGAGTTTAGAAGAATGAGGGGAGATCTCATTGAGACGTATAAGATGATGAATGGGATGGATAGGATAGAGGTGGAGAGACTCTTCCCGCTCAGAAAGGACAGTAGGACTAGGGGGCACAGCCTCAAGATAAAGGGGGGGGCGGTTTAGAACGGAGTTGAGGAAGAACTTCTTCACTCAAAGGGTGGGGAATCTCTGGAATTCTCTGCCCGTTGAAGTGGTGGAGGCTGCCTCGCTAAATATTTTTAAGACGCGGGTTGATGGGTTTTTGATAAGAGAGGGGATTAAGGGTTATGGGGAGAGGGCGGGAAAGTGGAACTGAGCCATGACAGATCAGCCATGATCTTATTGAATGGCGGGGCAGGCTCGAAGGGCCAGATGGCCCACTCCTGCTCCTATTTCTTATGTTCTTATTAAACCCGGGGGGTTTAACTGGTTTACGGGACCGGGTTTACGGGGGGTTTAAACCCGGGTTTAATTGGTTTACGGGACCGGGTTTACGGTGGGGTTTAAACCCGGGTTTAATTGGTTTACGGGACTGGGTTTACGGGGGTTTAAACCCGGGTTTAATCGGTTTATGGGACCGGGTTATGGGGGGTGGTGATAAAATGCAGGGTTTAAACACTCACCCTCTGTGTCAGTCTCTCTGGCACAATTTCTTCACCCTCTCTATAACTCTCACTCTCCCCCGGTGTCTCTGTGTGTGTGTGTGTGTATATATATATATATATATATATGTATCTCTATCCCCTCTATTTCTCTCTGTCTCTCTTCTTCACACTCTCTCTATCTGTATATATATAATTCCCCCCTCTCTCTATCTCTCCCTCTCTCTCTGTATATCTATTTCTCTCTCTGTATTTATATTTCTCCCTCCCTCTCTGTATATATATATATATATATTTCTCTCTCTCTCTGGGTCTCTATTTCCCTCCTTTATCCCCCCCCTCTCTCTCTGGGTATATATATATATATAAATTTCCCTCTCTCTGTGTCTCTATTTCCCTCTCTCTCTATATATTTATATATATTTACCCCTCTCTCTGTGCCTCTATTTCCCTCTCTCTCTATATATTTATATTTACGCCTCTCTCTGTGTCTCTATTTCCCTCTCTCTCTGTATAGTTATATTTATATATATTTACCCCTCTGTGTCTCTATTTCCCTCTCTCTCTGTATATTTATATATTTATATATATTTACCCCTCTCTCTGTGTCTCTATTTCCCTCTCTCTCTGTATAGTTATATTTATATATATTTACCCCTCTCTCTGTGTCTCTATTTCCCTCTCTCTCTGTATATTTATATTTATATGTATTTACCCCTCTCTCTGTGTCTCTATTTCCCTCTCTCTCTATATATTTATATTTACGCCTCTCTCTGTGTCTCTATTTCCCTCTCTCTCTGTATATTTATATTTATATATATTTACCCTCTCTGTGTCTCTATTTCCTCTCTCTCTGTATATTTATATATTTATATATATTTACCCCTCTCTCTGTGTCTCTATTTCCCTCTCTCTCTCTCTGTATATTTATATATTTATATATATTTACCCCTCTCTCTGTGTCTCTATTTCTCTCTCTCTGTATATTTATATATTTATATATATTTACCCCTCTCTCTGTGTCTCTATTTCTCTCTCTCTGTATATTTATATATTTATATATATTTACCCCCCTCTCTGTGTCTCTATTTCCCTCTCTCTCTGTATATTTATATATTTATATATATTTACCCCTCTCTCTGTGTCTCTATTTCCCTCTCTCTCTGTATATTTATATATTTATATATATTTACCCCTCTCTGTGTGTCTCTATTTCCCTCTCTCTCTGTATATTTATATATTTTTACTCCTCTCTCTCTGTGTCTCTATTTCCCTCTCTCTCTGTATATTTATATATTTATATATATTTACCCCTCTCTCTGTGTCTCTATTTCCCTCTCTCTCTGTATATTTATATATTTATATATATTTACCCCTCTCTCTGTGTCTCTATTTCCCTCTCTCTCTGTATATTTATATATTTATATATATTTACCCCTCTCTGTGTCTCAATTTCCCTCACTCTCTGTATTTATATATATTTATATATATTTACCCCTCTCTCTGTGTCTCTATTTCCCTCTCTCTGTATATTTATATATTTATATATATTTACCCCTCTCTCTGTGTCTCTATTTCCCTCTCTCTCTGTATATTTATATATTTATATATATTTACCCCTCTCTCTGTGTCTCTATTTCCCTCTCTCTCTCTGTATATTTATATATTTATATATATTTACCCCTCTCTCTGTGTCTCTATTTCCCTCTCTCTCTGTATATTTATATATTTATATATATTTACCCCTCTCTCTGTGTCTCTATTTCCCTCTCTCTCTGTATATTTATATATTTATATATATTTACCCCTCTCTCTGTGTCTCTATTTCCCTCTCTCTCTGTATATTTATATATATTTACCCCTCTCTCTGTGTCTCTATTTCCCTCTCTCTCTGTATATTTATATATTTATATATATTTACCCCTCTCTCTGTGCCTCTATTTCCCTCTCTCTCTGTATATTTATATATTTATATATATTTACCCCTCTCTCTGTGTCTCTATTTCCCTCTCTCTCTGTATATTTATATATTTATATATATTTACCCCTCTCTCTGTGTCTCTATTTCCCTCTCTCTCTCTGTATATTTATATATTTATATATATTTACCCCTCTCTCTGTGTCTCTATTTCCCTCTCTCTGTATATTTATATATTTATATATATTTACCCCTCTCTCTGTGTCTCAATTTCCCTCACTCTCTGTATATTTATATATATATTTATATTTACCCCTCTCTCTGTGTCTCTGTTTCCCTCTCTCTCTGTATATTTATATATTTATATATATTTACCCCTCTCTCTGTGTCTCTATTTCCCTCTCTCTCTGTATATTTATATATTTATATATATTTACCCCTCTCTCTGTGTCTCTATTTCTCTCTCTCTGTATATTTATATATTTATATATATTTACCCCTCTCTCTGTGTCTCTATTTCCCTCTCTCTCTGTATATTTATATATTTATATATATTTACCCCTCTCTCTGTGTCTCTATTTCCCTCTCTCTCTGTATATTTATATATTTATATATATTTACCCCTCTCTCTGTGTCTCTATTTCCCTCTCTCTCTATATATTTATATATATTTACCCCTCTCTCTGTATATTTATATATTTATATATATTTACCCCTCTCTGTGTCTCTATTTCCCTCACTCTCTGTATATTTATATATATATTTATATTTACCCCTCTCTCTGTGTCTCTATTTCCCTCTCTCTCTGTATATTTATATATTTATATATATTTACCCCTCTCTCTGTGTCTCTATTTCCCCCTCTCTCTGTATATTTATATATTTATATATATTTACCCCTCTCTCTGTGTCTCTATTTCCCCCTCTCTCTGTATATTTATATATTTATATATATTTACCCCTCTCTCTGTGTCTCTATTTCTCTCTCTCTCTCTGTATATTTATATATTTATATATATTTACCCCTCTCTCTGTGTCTCTATTTCCCTCTCTCTCTGTATGTTTATATATTTATTTATGTTTACCTCTCTCTCTGTGTCTCTATTTCCCTCTCTCTCTGTATATTTATATATTTATATATATTTACCCCTCTCTCTGTGTCTCTATTTCCCTCTCTCTCTGTATATTTATATATTTATATATATTTACCCCTCTCTCTGTGTCTCTATTTCCCTCTCTCTCTGTATATTTATATATTTATATATATTTACCCTCTCTCTGTCCCTATTTCCCTCGCTCTCTGTATTTATATATATATATATATTTACCTCTCTCTGTGTCACTATTTCCCTCTCGCTGTATTTATATATTTACCCCTCTCTCTGTGTCTCTATTTCCCTCTCTCTGTATTTACACAAATATATATATTTACCTCTCTCTCTGTGTCTCTATTTCCCTCTCTCTGCATTTATATATATACATATTTACCCCTCTCTGTGTCTCTATTTCCCTCTCTCTCTGTAGATTTATATATTTATATATATTTACCCCTCTCTCTGTGTCTCTATTTCCCCCTCTCTCTGTATTTATATATTTATATTTATGTTTCCCTCTCTCTCTGTATATATTCATATTTATATATATTTACCCCTCTCTCTGTGTCTCTATTTCCCTCTCTCTCTGTATATTTATATATTTATATATATTTACCCCTCTCTCTGTGTCTCTATTTCCCTCTCTCTCTGTATATTTATATATATTTACCCCTCTCTCTGTGTCTCTATTTCCCTCTCTCTCTGTATATTTATATATTTATATATATTTACCCCTCTCTCTGTGTCTCTATTTCCCTATCTGTATATTTATATATTTATATATATTTACCCCTCTCTCTGTGTCTCTATTTCCCTCTCTCTGTATATTTATATATTTATATATATTTACCCCTCTCTCTGTGTCTCTATTTCCCTCTCTCTCTGTATATTTATATATATTTACCCCTCTCTCTGTGTCTCTATTTCCCCCTCTCTCTGTATATTTATATATTTATATATATTTACCCCTCTCTCTGTGTCTCTATTTCCCTCTCTCTCTGTATATTTATATATTTATATATATTTACCCCTCTCTCTGTGTCTCTATTTCCCTCTCTCTGTATATTTATATATTTATATATATTTACCCCTCTCTCTGTGTCTCTATTTCCCTCTCTCTCTGTATATTTATATATTTATATATATTTACCCCTCTCTCTGTGTCTCTATTTCCCTCTCTCTCTGTATATTTATATATTTATATATATTTACCCCTCTCTCTGTGTCTCTATTTCCCTCTCTCTATATTTATATATATTTACCCCTCTCTCTGTGTCTCTATTTCCCTCTCTCTCTGTATATTTATATATTTATATATATTTACCCCTCTCTCTGTGTCTCTATTTCCCTCTCTCTGTATATTTATATATTTATATATATTTACCCCTCTCTCTGTGTCTCTATTTCCCTCTCTCTATATTTATATATATTTACCCCTCTCTCTGTGTCTCTATTTCCCTCTCTCTCTGTATATTTATATATTTATATATATTTACCCCTCTCTCTCTGTGTCTCTATTTCCCTCTCTCTCTGTATATTTATATATATTTACCCCTCTCTCTGTGTCTCTATTTCCCTCTCTCTCTGTATATTTATATATTTATATATATTTACCCCTCTCTCTGTGTCTCTATTTCCCTCTCTCTCTGTATATTTATATATTTATATATATTTACCCCTCTCTCTGTGTCTCTATTTCCCTCTCTCTCTGTATATTTATATATTTATATATATTTACCCCTCTCTCTGTGTCTCTATTTCCCTCTCTCTCTGTATATTTATATATTTATATATATTTACCCCTCTCTCTGTGTCTGTATTTCCCTCTCTCTCTGTATATTTATATATTTATATATATTTACCCCTCTCTCTGTGTCTCTATTTCCCTCTCTCTGTATATTTATATATTTATATATATTTACCTCTCTCTCTGTGTCTCTATTTCCCCCTCTCTCTGTATATTTATATATTTATATATATTTACCTCTCTCTGTGTCTCTATTTCCCTCTCTCTCTGTATATTTATATATTTATATATATTTACCCCTCTCTCTGTGTCTCTATTTCCCTCTCTCTCTGTATATTTATATATTTATATATATTTACCCCTCTCTCTGTGTCTCTATTTCCCTCTCTCTCTGTATATTTATATATTTATATATATTTACCTCTCTCTCTGTGTCTCTATTTCCCTCTCTCTCTGTATATTTATATATTTATATATATTTACCCCTCTCTCTGTGTCTCTATTTCCCTCTCTCTCTGTATATTTATATATTTATATATATTTACCCCTCTCTCTGTGTCTCTATTTCCCTCTCTCTCTGTATATTTATATATTTTTACCCCTCTCTCTGTGTCTCTATTTCCCTCTCTCTCTGTATATTTATATATTTATATATATTTACCCCTCTCTCTGTGTCTCTATTTCCCTCTCTCTCTGTATATTTATATATTTATATATATTTACCCCTCTCTCTGTGTCTCTATTTCCCTCTCTCTCTGTATATTTATATATTTTTACCCCTCTCTCTGTGTCTCTATTTCCCTCTCTCTGTATATTTATATATTTACATATAATTGCCCCTCTCTCTGTGTCTCTATTTCCCTCTCTCTCTGTATATTTATATATTTATATATTTTACCCCTCTCTCTGTGTCTCTATTTCTCTCTCTCACTGTATATTTATATATTTATATATATTTACCCCTCTCTCTGTGTCTCTATTTCCCTCTCTCTCTGTATATTTATATATTTATATATATTTACCCCTCTCTCTGTGTCTCTATTTCCCTCTCTCTCTGTATATTTATATATTTATATATATTTACCCCTCTCTCTCTGTCTCTATTTCCCTCTCTCTCTGTATATTTATATATTTATATATATTTACCCCTCTCTCTGTGTCTCTATTTCCCTCTCTCTCTGTATATTTATATATTTATATATATTTACCCCTCTCTCTGTGTCTCTATTTCCCTCTCTCTCTGTATATTTATATATTTATATATATTTACCCCTCTCTCTCTGTCTCTATTTCCCTCTCTCTGTATATTTATATATTTATATATATTTACCTCTCTCTCTGTGTCTCTATTTCCCTCTCTCTGTATATTTATATATATTTACCCCTCTCTCTCTGTCTCTATTTCCCTCTCTCTCTGTATATTTATATATTTATATATATTTACCTCTCTCTGTGTCTCTATTTCCCTCTCTCTGTATATTTATATATATTTACCTCTCTCTGTGTCTCTATTTCCCCCTCTCTCTGTATATTTATATATTTATATATATTTACCCCTCTCTCTGTGTCTCTATTTCCCTCTCTCTCTGTATATTTATATATTTATATATATTTACCCCTCTCTGTGTCTCTATTTCCCTCTCTCTCTGTATATTTATATATTTATATATATTTACCCCTCTCTCTGTGTCTCTATTTCCCTCTCTCTCTGTATATTTATATATTTATATATATTTACCCCTCTCTCTGTGTCTCTATTTCCCTCTCTCTCTGTATATTTATATATTTATATATATTTACCCCTCTCTCTGTGTCTCTATTTCCCTCTCTCTCTCTGTATATTTATATATTTATATATATTTACCCCTCTCTCTGTGTCTCTATTTCCCTCTCTCTCTGTATATTTATATATTTATATATATTTACCCCTCTCTCTGTGTCTCTATTTCCCTCTCTCTCTGTATATTTATATATTTATATATATTTACCCCTCTCTCTGTGTCTCTATTTCCCTCTCTCTCTGTATATTTATATATTTATATATATTTACCCCTCTCTCTGTGTCTCTATTTCCCCCTCTCTCTGTATATTTATATATTTATATATATTTACCCCTCTCTCTGTGTCTCTATTTCCCTCTCTCTCTGTATATTTATATATTTATATATATTTACCCCTCTCTCTGTGTCTCTATTTCCCTCTCTCTGTATATTTATATATTTATATATATTTACCCCTCTCTCTGTGTCTCTATTTCCCTCTCTCTCTGTATATTTATATATTTATATATATTTACCTCTCTCTGTGTCTCTATTTTCCTCTCTCTCTGTATATTTATATATATATTTATATTTACCCCTCTCTCTGTGTCTCTATTTCCCTCTCTCTCTGTATATTTATATATTTATATATATTTACCCCTCTCTCTGTGTCTCTATTTCCCTCTCTCTCTGTATATTTATATATTTATATATATTTACCTCTCTCTCTGTGTCTCTATTTCCCTCTCTCTGTATATTTATATATTTATATATATTTACCCCTCTCTCTGTGTCTCTATTTCCCTCTCTCTCTGTATATTTATATATTTATATATATTTACCCCTCTCTCTGTGTCTCTATTTCCCTCTCTCTCTGTATATTTATATATTTATATATATTTACCTCTCTCTCTGTGTCTCTATTTCCCTCTCTCTCTGTATATTTATATATTTATATATATTTACCCCTCTCTCTGTGTCTCTATTTCCCTCTCTCTCTGTATATTTATATATTTATATATATTTACCCCTCTCTCTGTGTCTCTATTTCCCTCTCTCTCTGTATATTTATATATTTATATATATTTACCTCTCTCTCTGTGTCTCTATTTCCCTCTCTCTCTGTATATTTATATATTTATATATATTTACCCCTCTCTCTGTGTCTCTATTTCCCTCTCTCTCTGTATATTTATATATTTATATATATTTACCCCTCTCTCTGTGTCTCTATTTCCCTCTCTCTCTGTATATTTATATATATTTACCTCTCTCTCTGTGTCTCTATTTCCCTCTCTCTCTGTATATTTATATATATTTACCCCTCTCTCTGTGTCTCTATTTCCCTCTCTCTCTGTATATTTATATATTTATATATATTTACCCCTCTCTCTGTGTCTCTATTTCCCTCTCTCTCTGTATATTTATATATTTATATATATTTACCCCTCTCTCTGTGTCTCTATTTCCCTCTCTCTCTGTATATTTATATATTTATATATATTTACCCCTCTCTCTGTGTCTCTATTTCCCTCTCTCTCTGTATATTTATATATTTATATATATTTACCCCTCTCTCTGTCTCTATTTCCCTCTCTCTCTGTATATTTATATATTTATATATATTTACCTCTCTCTCTGTGTCTCTATTTCCCTCTCTCTCTGTATATTTATATATTTATATATATTTACCCCTCTCTCTCTGTCTCTATTTCCCTCTCTCTCTGTATATTTATATATTTATATATATTTACCCTCTCTCTGTGTCTCTATTTCCCTCTCTCTCTGTATATTTATATATTTATATATATTTACCCCTCTCTCTGTGTCTCTATTTCCCTCTCTCTCTGTATATTTATATATTTATATATATTTACCCCTCTCTCTGTGTCTCTATTTCCCTCTCTCTCTGTATATTTATATATTTATATATATTTACCCCTCTCTCTGTGTCTCTATTTCCCTCTCTCTCTGTATATTTATATATTTATATATATTTACCCCTCTCTCTGTGTCTCTATTTCCCTCTCTCTCTGTATATTTATATATTTATATATATTTACCCCTCTCTCTGTGTCTCTATTTCCCTCTCTCTCTGTATATTTATATATTTATATATATTTACCCCTCTCTCTGTGTCTCTATTTCCCTCTCTCTCTGTATATTTATATATTTATATATATTTACCTCTCTCTCTGTGTCTCTATTTCCCTCCTCTGGGCGCCGCCATTTTGAGACACTGATCCCGCGCATGCGCGCTGCGCTCTCACTCTCCACCAAACCTGCTGCTGACAACCCAACTTGAACATCCCTCACCACTCAATAAATATCCCCACAATATCCACACAATATCCCCTAGAAACCATTAAATATCCCCAAATATCCCCTATAAATCAATAAATATCCCAAATATCCCCACAATATCCCCCATAAATCAATAAATATCCCCACAATATCCCCTATAAATCAATAAATATCCCCACAATATCCACACAATATCCCCTATAAATCAATAAATATCCCCACAATATCCCCTATAAATCATTAAATATCCCAAATATCCCCACAATATCCCCCATAAATCAATAAATATCCCCACAATATCCCCTATTAAATCATTAAATATCCCAAATATCCCCACAATATCCCACATAATAAATATATATCCCCACAATATCCCCTATAAATCATTAAATATCCCAAATATCCCCACAATACTCCCCCATAAATCAATAAATATCCACACAATATCCCCTATAAACCTATAAATATCCCCCCAAATATCCCACTAAATCCATAAAACTCCCCACAATATCCCCACAATATCCCCTACAAATCATTAAAAATCCCAAATATCCCACACATATCCCCCTAAATCCATTAAATATCCCACAATATCCCCTATAAATCAATAATATCCCCACAATATCCCACAATATCCCCTACAAATCATTAAATATCCCCAAATATCCCCCACAATATCCCCTATAAATCAATAAATATCCCCAAATATCCCCTATAAATCAATAAATATCCCCACAATATCCCCCATAAATCAATAAATATCCCCACAATATCCCCTACAAATCATTAAATATCCCCAAATATCCACACAATATCCCCCATAAATCAATAAATATCCCCACATATCCCCTATAAATCAATAAATATCCCAAATATCCCCACAATATCCCCCATAAATCATTAAATATCCCCAAATATCCCTATAAACCATTAAATATCCCCAAATATCCCCATAAATCATTAAATATCCCCAAATATCCCCTATAAATCAATGAATATCCCCACAATATCCCCCATAATCAATAAATATCCCCAATATCCCCGAAATATCCCCTATAAATCAATAAATATCCCCAAATATCCCCACAATATCCCCCATAAATCATTAAATATCCCAAATATCCCCACAATATCCCCTATAAACCAATAAATATCCCCAAATATCCCCACAATATCCCCCATAAATCATTAAATATCCCCAAATATCCCCTATAAACCATTAAATATCCCCAAATATCCCCTATAATCATTAAATATCCCCAAATATCCCCACAATATCCCCCATAAATCATTAAATATCCCCAAATATCCCCTATAAATCAATAAATATCCCCAAATATCCCCACAATATCCCCTATAAATCATTAAATATCCCCAAATATCCCACAATAATCCCCTATAAATCAATAAATATCCCCTATAAATCATTAAATATCCCCAAATATCCCCACAATATCCCCTATAAATCAATAAATATCCCCAAATATCCCCACAATATCCCCTATAAATCAATAAATATCCCCAAATATCCCCTATAAAATCAATAAATATCCCCAAAATACCCCAAATATCCGCTATAAATCAATAAATATCCCCAAATATCCCCTATAAATCAATAAATATCCCCACATATCCCTATAAATCAATAAATATCCCTAAATATCCCCACAATATCCCCTATAAATCAATAAATATCCCCAAATATCCCCACCAATATCCCCTATAAATCAATAAATATCCCCAAATATCCCCACAATATCCCCTATAAATCAATAAATATCCCCAAATATCCCCACAATATCCCCTAGAAACCATTAAATATCCCCAACATCCCCTATAAATCAATAAATATCCCCAAATATCCCCACAATATCCCCTATAAATCAATAAATATCCCCAAATATCCCCACAATATCCCCTAGAAACCATTAAATATCCCCAAATATCCCCTATCCATCATTAAATATCCCCAAATAGCCCCTATAAATCAATAAATATCCCCAAATATCCCCACAATATCCCCTATAAATCATTAAATATCCCCAAATATCCCCACAATATCCCCTATAAATCAATAAATATCCCCACAATATCCCCTATAAATCAATAAATATCCCCAAATATCCCCACAATATCCCCTATAAATCAATAAATATCCCCAAATATCCCCACAATATCCCCTATAAATCAATAAATATCCCCAAATATCCCTCACAAGTCATTAAATATCCCCAAATATCCCCATAATATCCCCTTTAAATGAATAAATATCCCCAAATATCCCTCATAAATCATTAAATATCCCCAAATATCCCCATAGTATCCCCTATAAATCAATAAATATCCCCACAATATCCCCTATAAATCAATAAATATCCCCAAATATCCCCACAATATCCCCTATAAATCAATAAATATCCCCAAATATCCCCTACAAATCATTAAATATCCCCAAATATCCCTCACAAATCATTAAATATCCCCAAATATCCTCTATAAATCATTAAATATCCCCAAATATCCCTCACAAATCATTAAATATCCCCAAAATCCCCAAAATATCCCCTACAAATCATTAAATATCCCAAAATATCCCCAAATATCCCCAAAATATCCCCTATAAATCATTAAACATCCCAAAATGTCCCATATAAATCATTAAATATCCCCAAAATATCCCCTACAAGTCATTAATATCCCAAAATATCCCCTACAAATCATTAAATATCCCCCAAATATCCCCTATAAATCATTAAATATCCCAAAATATCCCCTACAAGTCATTAAATATCCCCCAAATATCCCCTATAAATCATTAAATATCCCAAAATATCCCCTACAAGTCATTAAATATCCCAAAAATATCTCAAAATATCCCCTATGAATCATTAAATATCCCAAAATATCCCCAAATATCCCCTACAAACCATTAAATATCCCAAAATATCTCAAAATACCCCCTATAAATCATTAAATATCCCAAAATATCCCCAAATATCCCCTATAAGTCATTAAATACCCCCTATAAATCATTAAATATCCCCAAATATCTCAAAATATCCCCTATAAATCATTAAATATCCCCAAATATCTCAAAACATCCCCTATAAATCATTAAATATCCCCAAATATCCCCTATAAATCATTAAATATCCCAAAATACCCACTACAAATCATTAAATATCCCCTACAAATCATTAAATGTCCTTAAATATCCCCAAAATATCCCCTACAAATCATTAAATATCCCAAAATATCCCCTATAAATCATTAAATATCCCCTATAAATCATTAAATATCCGCAAATATCCCCTATAAATCATTAAATATCCCCTACAAATCATTAAATGTCCTTAAATATCCCCAAAATATCCCCTACAAATCATTAAATATCCCCAAAATATCCCCAAATATCCCAAAATACCCCCTATAAATCATTAAATATCCTTAAATATCCCCTATAAATCATCAAATATCCTTAAATATCTCAAAATATCCCCTATAAATCATTAAATATCCTTAAATATCATCTATAAATCATCAAATATCCTTAAATATCCCAAAATATCCCCTATAAAGCATTAAATATCCCCAAATATCCCCTATAAATCATTAAATATCCTTAAATATCCCAAAATATCCCCTACAAATCATTAAATATCACCAAATATCACCTAAGATCCCCTATAAATCATTAGATATCCTAAAATAGCTCCAAATATCACCAAATATTCCCAAGTATCCCTAAATATCACCAAATATCATTAAATATCCACAAATCACAGAGTCATTGTGGTTTGCAGCATGGAAACAGGCCCTTCAGCCCAACTTGTCCCTGCCATCCCTTTTTTTTAAACCCCTAAGCAGGTGGTCAGGAAGGCGAATGGGATGCTGGCCTTCATAGCGAGGGGGATTGAATATAAAAGTAGGGAGGTCTTGCTGCAGCTGTATAGGGTATTGGTGAGGCTGCAGCTGGAGTACTGTGTGCAGTTTTGGGCGCCGTACTTACGCAAGGATATTTTGGCCTTGGAGGGAGTGCAGAGGAGGTTTACTTGGCTGATACCGGAGTTGAGGGGGTTGAGCTATGAGGAGAGGCTGAATAAACTGGGCTTGTACTCGTTAGAGTTTAGAAGAATGAGGGGAGATCTCATTGAGACGTATAAGATGATGAATGGGATGGATAGGATAGAGGTGGAGAGACTCTTCCCGCTCAGAAAGGACAGTAGGACTAGGGGGCACAGCCTCAAGATAAAGGGGGGGCGGTTTAGAGTGGAGTTGAGGAGGAACTTCTTCACTCAAAGGGTGGTGAATCTCTGGAATTCTCTGCCCGTTGAAGTGGTGGAGGCTGCCTCGCTAAATATTTTTAAGACGCGGGTTGATGGGTTTTTGATAAGAGAGGGGATTAAGGGTTATGGGGAAAGGGCGGGAATGTGGAACTGAGCCACGACAGATCAGCCATGATCTTATTGAATGGCGGGGCAGGCTCGAAGGGCTAGATGGCCTACTCCTGCTCCTATTTCTTATGTTCTTATTAAACCCGGGTTTAATTGGTTTACGGGACTGGGTTTACGGGGGGTTTAAACCCGGGTTTAATCGGTTTATGGGAGTGGGTTTACGGGGGGTTTAAACCTGGGTTTAATTGGTTTATGGGACCGGGTTTATGGGGGGTTTAAACCCGGGTTTAATCAGTTTATGGGACCGGGTTTATGGGGGGTGGGTGATAAAATGCAGGGTTTAAACACTCACCCTCTGTGTCAGTCTCTCTGGCACAATTTCTTCACCCTCTCTATAACTCTCACTCTCCCCCGGTGTCTCTCTCTGTGTGTGTATATATATATATATATATATGTATCTCTATCCCTCTCTATCTCTCTATCCCCTCTATTTCTCTCTCTCTCTCTTCTTCACACTCTCTCTATCTGTATATATATATATCCCCCCTCTCTCTATCTCTCCCTCTCTCTCTGTATATCTATTTCTCTCTCTGTATTTATATATATTTATATTTCTCTCTCTCTGTTTCTCTATCCCTCTCTCTCTGTATATATATCTCCCTCTCTGTGTATATATATATATATATTTATATCTCTCCCTCTCTGTATATATACTTATATATATTTATCCCTCTCTCTGTTTCTCTATCCCTCTCTCTCTGTATATATATCTCCCTCTCTGTGTATATATATATGTATATATTTATATCTCTCCCTCTCTGTATATATACTTAAGTATATTTATCCCTCTCTCTGTTTCTCTATCCCTCTCTCTCTGTATATATACCTCCCTCTCTGTGTATATATATGTATATATATATATATATATATTTATATCTCTCCCTCTCTGTATATATACTTATATATATTTATCCCTCTCTCTGTTTCTCTATCCCTCTCTCTCTGTATATATATCTCCCTCTCTGTGTATATATATATATATATTTATATCTCTCCCTCTCTGTATATATACTTATATATATTTATCCCTCTGTCTCTCTATCCCTCTCTCTCTCTCTCTCTCTCTATATATATATATATCTCCCTCTCTCTGTATGTTTATATATTTACCCGTCTCTGTGTACTGAGACGCGACAGTTCAGCCATGATCTTATTGAATGGCGGGGCAGGCTCGAAGGGCCAGATGGCCTACTCCTGCTCCTATTTCTAATGTAAACCTTGCCCCTTGCACCTTCAACCTGTGCCTCCCAACCCCCTAGTAATGACTCTTCCACCCTTGGGGGGGGGAAGCTTCTGACTCTCCACTCTGTCCCCCTCATCATCTTGTAGACTTCTATCAGGTCTCCCCCGTCAATCTCCAGTGAGAACAGACCAAGTTTCTCCGACCTCTCCTCGTAGCCAATGCTACCAAGAGTCTCCAAGAGCCAGTCAAATGTCTTACTGGACCCAGAGATGGCACAACCTCAGGATGAAGGGACGATCCTTTCAAACAAGAGACGAGAAGGGATTTCTTCAGCCGGAGAGCGGGGAATGTTGGGGGGGGACTCTTTGGCGCAGAGGGTCACTGAGTGTCTTGAAGACAGAGATAGATCGGGTCCTGATTAATAAGGGGATCGGGGGGAGAAAAGGCAGGAGAACGGGGAGGGGAAAAATATCAGCCGCGATAGAATCCTTCAGCGTCCGGCAACCAGCGTTGGCTGTCTAGACGTCTGGTGAGGTTCAGATCGCGGTGGTGGTGGTGGTGGGGGTTCCGCCAGGCTCCAACTGGGCTCAAATCCGTGGCCCTGGTCTCCCTACCTGAGGAAAGGTGATAGTGACACGGGAGGCAATCCGAATGGGATTCAGCCGGCCGATTCCAGAGCCTGCACCTTCTCCCAGTGTCTGCGTGTGTTTCCCCCCACAGTCCATGCGGGGTTAGGCGGACGGTCCACGCCGGCTTGCTACTTTAGTGTCCAAAGATGTGTAGGTTAGGGTGGATTGGCCATGCTAAATTGTCCCTTAGTGTCCAAAGATGTGTAGGTTAGGGTGGATTGGCCATGCTAAATTGTCCCTTAGTGTCCAAAGATGTGTAGGTTAGGGTGGATTGGCTATGCTAAATTGTCCCTTAGTGTCCAAAGATGTGTAGGTTAGGGTGGATTGGCCATGCTAAATTGTCCCTTAGTGTCCAAAGATGTGTAGGTTAGGGTGGATTGGCCTTGCTAAATTGTCCCTTAGTGTCCAAAGATGTGTAGGTTAGGGTGGATTGGCTATGCTAAATTGTCCCTTAGTGTCCAAAGATGTGTAGGTTAGGGTGGATTGGCCATGCTAAATTGTCCCTTAGTGTCCAAAGATGTGTAGGTTAGGGTGGATTGGCCTTGCTAAATTGTCCCTTAGTGTCCAAAGATGTGTAGGTTAGGGTGGATTGGCCATACTAAATTGTCACTTAGTGTCCAAAGATGTGTAGGTTAGGGTGGATTGGCCATGCTAAATTGTCCCTTAGTGTCCAAAGATGTGTAGGTTAGGGGGATTGGCCATGCTAAATTGTCCCTTAGTGTCCAAAGATGTGTAGGTTAGGGTGGATTGGCCATGCTAAATTGTCCCTTAGTGTCCAAAGATGTGTAGGTTAGGGTGGATTGGCCATGCTAAATTGTCCCTTAGTGTCCAAAGATGTGTAGGTTAGGGTGGATTGGCCGTGCTAAATTGTCCCTTAGTGTCCAAAGATGTGCAGGTTAGGGTGGATTGGCCATGCTAAATTGTCCCTTAGTGTCCAAAGATGTGTAGGTTAGGGGGATTGGCCATGCTAAATTGTCCCTTAGTGTCCAAAGATGTGTAGGTTATGGTGGATTGGCCATGCTAAATTGCCCCTTAGTGTCCAAGGTTTAGAGGCTGGAGATTACAGAGACGGGGCACACGGCTGCGTCGGGGGTGGAGGGAGTGAATGTTTGTGGTTCGCATGTCGATCGATCGAGTGGGGAGGGGGGGTGGGGGTGGCTGCTTTGTCCTGGATGGTGTCGACCTTTCTCGAGTGTTGTCGGGAGCCGCACCCATCCGGGCGAGTGGAGAGTCTCCCATCCTGACCTGTGTCCCTTGTAGATGGTGGGACAGGGATTTGGAGGGGTGGGGGAGGTGGGAGTGAGGAGGTGAGTTACTCTCCGCAGGATTCCCAGCCTCCGACCTGCTCTGGGAGCCACAGTATTCACACAGTCAATCCCCAAGATGTGTTCAGATGAGCCTAAGCTTCAGACGTACGAAACTGCAACCTATTCCAGTTTGATTGTAACGGACTACTTTTCACCCATTTCTATCCCAAACCCTCTCCCAATATCCCAAAACCCCCTGCTGACCTCAGAGATCCACAGTCCCCTCTCTCCACCCACGCACAGAAAGATTCCACAGACAGAAAGGCAAAACATTAGCTTTGGAGCGAAAGGACCCTATCTCTGTAACCTCCTCCAGCCCCCGACACCCCCTCCCTATCTCTGTAACCCCCTCCAGCCCCCTACACCCCCCTCCCTATCTCTGTAACCCCCTCCAGCCCCCCTACACCCCCTCCCTATCTCTGTAACCCCCTCCAGCCCCCCTACACCCCCTCCCTATCTCTGTAACCTCCTCCAGCCCCTACACCCCCCCTCCCTATCTCTGTAACCTCCTCCAGCCCCTACACCCCCTCCCTATCTCTGTAACCTCCTCCAGCCCCCTACACCCCCTCCCTATCTCTGTAACCCCCTCCAGCCCCCTACACCCCCTCCCTATCTCTGTAACCCCCTCCAGCCCCCTCCCTATCTTTGTAACCTCCTCCAGCCCCCCTACACCCCCCTCCCTATCTCTGTAACCCCCTCCAGCCCCCTCCCTATCTCTGTAACCCCCTCCAGCCCCCTACACCCCCCTCCCTATCTCTGTAACCCCCTCCAGCCCCCTACACCCCCTCCCTATCTCTGTAACCTCCTCCAGCCCACCTACACCCCCTATCTCTGTAACCTCCTCCAGCCCCCCTACACCCCCTCCCTATCTCTGTAACCCCCTCCAGCCCCCTCCCTATCTCTGTAGCCCCCTACACCCCCCTCCCTATCTCTGTAACCTCCGAGATCTCTGCGTTGTTCCAATTCCAGCCTCTCGATCATCCCCCAAATCCCATCGCTCCCCCATTGGCGGCAGTGCCTTCAGCTGCCTGAAGGGTCAAAGCTCTGGAATTCTCTCCGTACACTTCACCAACTTCAAGAAGTCTTTCTCGAATACTTTCTGGAATTGTTGGGGGTGAAAGCTTGAGGGAGCGCCGCACTGTGGGGAGGGTCGGTGCTTGAGGGAGTGCCGCACTGTGGGAGGGTCGGTGCTGAGGGAGCGCCGCACTGTGGGAGGGTCGGTGCTGAGGGAACGCCGCACTGTGGGAGGGTCAGTGCTGAGGGAACGCCGCACTGTGGGGAGGGTCGGTGCTGAGGGAGCGCCGCACTGTGGGGAGGGTCGGTGCTGAGGGAGCGCCGCACTGTGGGGAGGGTCGGTGCTGAGGGAGCGCCGCACTGTGGGGAGGGTCGGTGCTGAGGGAGCGCCGCACTGTGGGGAGGGTCGGTGCTGAGGGAGCGCCGCACTGTGGGGAGGGTCGGTGCTGAGGGAGCGCCGCACTGTGGGGAGGGTCGGTGCTGAGGGAGCGCCGCACTGTGGGAGAGTCAGTGCTGAGGGAGCGCCGCACTGTGGGAGGGTCGGTGCTGAGGGAGTGCCGCACTGTGGGAGGGTCGGTGCTGAGGGAGCGCCGCACTGTGGGAGGGTCAGTGCTGAGGGAGCGCCGCACTGTGGGAGGGTCAGTGCTGAGGGAGTGCCGCACTGTGGGAGGGTCGGTGCGGAGGGAGCGCCGCACTGTGGGGAGGGTCAGTGCTGAGGGAGTGCCGCACTGTGGGGAGGGTCAGTGCTGAGGGAGCGCCGCACTGTGGGGAGGGTCGGTGCTGAGGGAGCGCCGCACTGTGGGAGGGTCGGTGCTGAGGGAGCGCCGCACTGTGGGAGGGTCGGTGCTGAGGGAGCGCCGCACTGTGGGGAGGGTCAGTGCCGAGGGAGTGCCGCACTGTGGGAGGGTCGGTGCTGAGGGAGCGCCGCACTGTGGGGAGGGTCAGTGCTGAGGGAGCGCCGCACTGTGGGAGGGTCAGTGCTGAGGGAGCGCCGCACTGTGGGGAGGGTCAGTGCTGAGGGAGCGCCGCACTGTGGGGAGGGTCAGTGCTGAGGGAGCGCCGCACTGTGGGGAGGGTCAGTGCTGAGGGAGCGCCGCACTGTGGGGAGGGTCGTTGCTGAGGGAGCGCCGCACTGTGGGGAGGGTCAGTGCTGAGGGAGCGCCGCACTGTGGGGAGGGTCGGTGCTGAGGGAGCGCCGCACTGTGGGGAGGGTCGGTGCCGAGGGAGCGCCGCACTGTGGGGAGGGTCGGTGCTGAGGGAGCGCCGCACTGTGGGGAGGGTCGGTGCTGAGGGAGCGCCGCACTGTGGGAGGGTCGGTGCTGAGGGAGCGCCGCACTGTGGGAGGGTCGGTGCTGAGGGAGCGCCGCACTGTGGGGAGGGTCGGTGCTGAGGGAGCGCCGCACTGTGGGAGGGTCAGTGCCGAGGGAGCAGAGCAGGAATGACGCAGACAAAC
>NW_027651180.1:0-19722 GCF_965287045.1 Carcharhinus amblyrhynchos | reverse complement strand
CTGTCTCCCCTCCTCTCTCTGTCTCCCCTCCTCTCTCTGTCTCCCCCTCTCTCTCTCTCCCCCTCTCCCCTCTCTCTCTCCCCCCTCTCTCTCTCTCCCCCCCCTCTCTCTCTCTCTCCTCCCTCTCTCTCTCTCTCCGTCTTCCCCTCTCTCTCCCTGTCTCTGTTTCTCTCTCTCTCTCTCCCCTTCTGTCTCTCTCCCTCTCTCTCTCCCTCTGTCTCTGTCTCTCTCCCTCTCTCTCTCTGTCTCTCTCCCTCTGTCTCTGTTTCTGTCTCTCTGTGTCTCTGTTTGTGATCCGAACTCCCACTCACCTGACGAAGGGACAAACCTCGAAAGCCAGTCGCATTTACTACCAAATAAACCTGTGAGACTTTAACCTGATGTTGTGAGACTTCTTACCGAGGTTAGAGCAGACACAGGGAGCTCTTTCCCAAAACTCAGAAAGAGCACTTCCAGTGGGAAAAACAGACTTTCAGGAAAGACCCCACCATCGCTGATAAAGAGAGTTAAAAATAGTGTGGAGAAAAGGCAAAACAATCAGATCAGCCATGATCGTATTGAATGGTGGGGCAGGCTCGAAAGGCTAGATGGCCGACTCCTGCTCCTATTTCTTATGTTCTTACAATGCCACAGAAATGAGTGCTCTATCCAGCCGCCTCTTGAATACATTCAATGTTTTGGCATCAACTACTTCCTGTGGGAATGAATTCCACAGCTCACCGGGTGAAGAAATATCTCCTCATCTCCGTCCTAAATGGTCTACCCTGAATCCTCAGACTGTGACCCCCTGGTTCTGGACTCCCCCCATCGGGAACATCCTCCCTGCATCTACCCTGTCTGGTCCTGTTAGAATGTTATAAATCTCTGTGAGATCCCCCCTCTGAACTCCAGTGAAAACAATCCTAACCGAGTCAATCTCTCCTCGTACATCAGTCCCCCCGGAATCAGCCTGGAAAACCTTCGCTGCACTCCCTCGAGAGCAAGAACATCCCTCCTCAGAAAAGGAGGCTAAAACTGTACACAATACTCTAGGTGTGGCCTCACCGAAGCTCTCTGCCATCTGGAAATTGCTGGAATCCATCGTTAATGAGGTTATAGCAGGACACTTGGAAAATCCCAAGTGCAGTGCCAGCATGGTTTTGTGAAAGGAAAATTTGGTTTGACTGATTTTAGTTAGAGTTTGTTGAAGAAGTCACAAGCAATGTAGGTAAAGGGGAATCTGTGGACTTAGATTTCCAGAAGGCATTTGAGTAAAGATCACGTCAAATATTTGTAGACAAGAACTCATGGTGTAGGGAACAACATCAAGAAATATTTCAAAAAACGACAAAAGGGTGGTGAATGTAGCCCCAATCCATCACACAAACCAGCCTCCCATCCATTGACTCTGTCTACACTTCCCGCTGCCTCGGGGAAAAGCAGCCAGAATAATTAAGGACCCCACACACCCCAGACATTCTCTCTTCCACCTTCTTCCGTTGGGAAAAAGATACAAAAGTCTGAGGTAACGTACCGACCGACTCAAGAACAGCTTCTTCCCTGCTGCTGTCAGACTTTTGAATGGACCTACCTCACATTAAGTTGATCTTTCTCTACACCCTCGCTGTGACTGTAACACTACATCCTGCAATCCCTCCTTTCCTTCTCTATGAACGGTATGCTTTGTCTGTATAGCGTGCAAGAAACAATACTTTTCACTGTATAGTGATACATGTGTCAATAATAAATCAAATCAAATAGATTCCTCCTAGCCTCTCAATAGTATTTTCCGATGAAGTAGATTTCATTATTTCATTTTGGCGCGGAAGGAGGATGCAAAGAGTAGGCATAAATGGGTCATATTCAGGCTGGCAGGGTGTGACAGGTGCTGTGCCACAGGGATCAGTGTTGGGACCTCAACTATTTGCAATCAATGACTCGGAGGGAGAAGGGGTTAGCTAAATTTGCTGATGATACAAAGATAGGCAGGAAAGTAAGCTGTAAAGAGGACAGAAATGTAATATCCGAGCAATGTCAGGGTTTGTGAGTTTTAATGAAAAGAAATAATGCGGCTTGCACGCGTACATTCAAACTAACACACAACAGATTTATTGAAGGAGCTGATGCCCCTACAGAGGATAGACTGAAACGAAAACAGCAGCCTGTGCAACACCCTAATAACATCGCCGTCACATTGAGCCATCAGCTCTGAAAGCAATCGTCCAAACAATTAAATATAGAATCAGGAGGAGCTTGCAAAAGGACAAGGAATGGCGAAGTGAGTGGTGGGATAAGTCTGAGCTTGTCCACTCTGGAGGGAAGAATAGGAAAGCAGCATGTTACTTAAACAGTGAATGATTGCGGAGCTCTGAGGTGCAGAGGGATCTGGGTGTCCTGGGACATGAGGTTAGTCTGCAGGAACAGCGAGTGATTAGGAAGACAAACAGTATGTTGGTGTTTGTTGTGAGGGGAATGGAAATATAAAAGTGAGGATGATTTGCTGCAGTTGTACACAGCGTGGGTGAGATTACAGCTGGAATAACTGGATACAGCTTTGACACCCTTATCCGTGAAAGGATTTGAATGTGTAAGAAGGAATTCGGAGAAGATTTGCTCCACTGAGAGGCAGTTGAAGGACTTATCCTGCAGGTTGGGGCTTGTAACCCAGTGGAGTTTAGAATAGGTGATCGAACTGAAACATATCTGATTCTGAGGGGGCTCGACAGGGGTAGCTGCAGACAGTATGTCCCCTCTCCTGGGGGGGTCGAGAATAGGGTGAGGAGGGGGTACAGTTTCAGAGTGAGGAGGGGCAGGTCTCACACTGAAGATGGAAATGAAGAATTTCTTCTCTCGGAGAGACTGGGGAGGAGGTTATTTGAGGAAGTGTTCCAAATCGTACAGCTCCCACCTGTCAAACAACCATGAGGAATTCCGTTCAGCGTCAATGCTGACATTGTTAATACCAAAAGGTCAGGGTTGTGAAAAACAGCAACTCAAAAGCAGCAAATCCAGCACAGGGGAATTTCCAGAGAGGTCCGATCCAGCCCCTCCCCCCCGAGATATCCCGAACCATTCAATCCTCAGTGAAGGGTTTTGTTTATCACACAATCCTGACAATGCAGATGGAGGCCATTCAGCCCTTCGAGTCTGGACTGATCACAATCCCACTCAGGTCCTATCCCCCTAACCCCATGCATTTATCCTAGCTAGTCCCCCTGACACAAAGGGGCAATTTAATACGGCCAATCCACCCCACCCGCAAATTTTTGGACTGTGGGAGGAAACTGGAGCTCGGGGAGGAAACCAATGCAGACACGGGGAGAATGTGCAGACTCCACACAGACAGTGACCCAAGCTGGGAATCGAACCCGGGTCCCTGGCGCTGTGAGGCAGCAACACTAACCACTGTGTCACCGTGCCCCCCCGGGAATCGAACCCAGGCCCTGGCGCCGTGAGGCAGCAGCGTTGTTTCACCTGAATAACAGCATCTCTGACAGTGCGGCACTGCCTCGGTACTGACATAAGAACATAAGGAGTAGGCCATCTAGCCCCTTGAGCCTGCCCCGCCATTCAATAAGATCATGGCTAATCTGAAGTGGATCAGTTCCACTTTCCCGCTTTCACCCCATAACCCTTAATCCCCCTGTCTGCCAAAAACCTATCTACCTGTGACTTAAATATATTTAGCGAGGTAGCCTCCACCACTTCAACGGGCAGAGAATTCCAGAGATTCACCACCCTTTGAGTGAAGAAGTTCCTCCTCAACTCCGTTCTAAACCGTCCCCCCTTTATCTTGAGGCTGTGCCCTCTAGTCCTACTGTCCTTTCTAAGTGGGAAGAATCTCTCTACCTCTACCCTATCCATCCCATTCATCATCTTATATGTCTCTATAAGATCCCCCCTCATCCTTCTAAACTCCAACGAGTACAGACCCAGTCTATTTAGTCTCTCTTCATAGTCCAACCCCCTCATCTCCGGTATCAGCCTAGTGAACCTCCACTGCACTCCCTCCAAGGCCAAAATATCCTTGCGTAAGTGCGGCGACCAAAACTGCACACTGTACTCCAGCTGCGGCCTCACCAGTGCCCTGTACATCTGCAGCAAGACCTCCCTACTTTTATATTCTATCCCCCTTGCTATAAAGGCCAGCATCCCATTCGCCTTCCTGATCACCTGCTGCACCTGCAGGCTGGGTTTTAGCGACTCGTGCACAAGGACCCCCAGGTCCCTCTGCACCATAGCATGCTACAGCTTTTCGCCCTTTAAATAATAATCCCTCCTACTATTATTTCTGCCAAAGTGGATAACCTCACACTTGCTAACATTATACACCATCTGCCAGGTCCTCGCCCACTCGCTCAGCCTATCCAGAGTGCCGCACTGTCAGAGGGTCAGTGCTGAGGGAGTGCCGCACTGTCAGAGGGTCAGTACTGAGGGAGCGCCGCACTGTCAGAGGGTCAGTACTGAGGGAGTGCCGCACTGTCAGAGGGTCAGTGCTGAGGGAGTGCCGCACTGTCAGAGGGTCAGTGCTGAGGGAGTGCCGCACTGTCAGAGGGTCAGTACTGAGGGAGTGCCGCACTGTCAGAGGGTCAGTACTGAGGGAGCGCCGCACTGTCAGAGGGTCAGTGCTGAGGGAGCGCCGCACTGTCAGAGGGTCAGTGCTGAGGGAGCGCCGCACTGTCAGAGGGTCAGTGCTGAGGGAGCGCCGCACTGTCAGAGGGTCAGTGCTGAGGGAGCGCCGCACTGTCAGAGGGTCAGTGCTGAGGGAGCGCCGCACTGTCAGAGGGTCAGTGCTGAGGGAGCGCCGCACTGTCAGAGGGTCAGTGCTGAGGGAGCGCCGCACTGTCAGAGGGTCAGTGCTGAGGGAGCGTCGCACTGTCAGAGGGTCAGTGCTGAGGGAGCGTCGCACTGTCAGAGGGTCAGTGCTGAGGGAGCGTCGCACTGTCAGAGGGTCAGTGCTGAGGGAGCGCCGCACTGTCAGAGGGTCAGTGCTGAGGGAGCGCCGCACTGTCAGAGGGTCAGTGCTGAGGGAGTGCCGCACTGTCAGAGGGTCAGTGCTGAGGGAGTGCCGCACTGTCAGAGGGTCAGTGCTGAGGGAGTGCCGCACTGTCAGAGGGTCAGTGCTGAGGGAGTGCCGCACTGTCAGAGGGTCAGTGCTGAGGGAACGTCGCACTGTCAGAGGGTCTGACAGATGTGTCCAGTTTGCTGGAATTAGATGACTCGGTTTGATGGGTGGGAGTGAAGTTGTGGTCTGTAAACATGAGGATTATAAATTACTGCCTGGGAGTTGCTGTGTGTAATGATGGTGCAGAATGTGGGTCTGTCCTAACTCCATTCTGAAATGATTAAAGAGTATTCCATTCAGGGTCAGTTTGTAATTGTTGTTCTCGTCTCCAACACCCACACAACTGCCTGAATTTTGAAATATTTTCATCTCTAGGCAACTGCGTTCCAAAAATAAACTCCTTCCAGTGCTCCACCCTCCTCCAGACCCCTACACCCCTTTCCTATCTCTGTAACCTCCTCCAGACCCCTACACCCCTCCCTATCTCTGTAACCTCCTCCAAACCCCTACACCCCTCCCTATCTCTGTAACCTCCTTCAGACCCCTACACCCCTCCCTATCTCTGTAACCTCCTCCAGACCCCTACACCCCTCCCTATCTCTGTAACCTCCTCCAGCCCCTACACCCCCTCCCCATCTCTGTAACCTCCTCCAGCCCCTACACCCCTCCCTATCTCTGTAACCTCCTCCAGCCCCTACACCCCTCCCTATCTCTGTAACCTCCTCCAGACCCCTACACCCCTCCCTATCTCTGTAACCTCCTCCAGCCCCCTACACCCCCCTCCCTATCTCTGTAACCTCCTCCAGCCCCGACACTCTCCCCAGCAGGCAGGACTGAGGTTGTGTCTTGCTGACCAGAGCTGTTATAGAAATAGAACCATAGAAATTCAACAGCGCAGAAGGAGGCCATTCGGCCCATCGAGTCTGCACCGACCACAATCCCACCCAGGCCCTACCCCCATATCCCCACACATTTACCGGCCAATCCCTCTAACCCTCACATCTCTGGATTGTGGGAGAAAACCGGAGCACCCGGAGGAAACCCACGCAGAGACGGGGAGAATGTACAGACTCCACACAGACAGTGAGTGTTGTGAGTGAGTTCTGACAGGTCGGTGTGTGGTTTTGAAACACTGCCCCTTCCACAACACCCTTACAGCTACCCCGGAAATCTGAATTTAACAGCCCCACAGACAAACCTCAGTGACGGTGGTGGGAGTGGGATTACAGACAGAGAGAGGAGAGGGGGGGTACATACCAGACAGAGTGAGGAGAGAGGGGCTGGGTACATACCCAAACAGAGAGAGAAGGGTTGGGGTACATATCCAGAGAAAGGGGGGGGGTACAGACCCAGACAGAAAAGGGAGAGGAGAGGCGGGGTACAGACTGTCGTGGTTCCCCAGGATGACAACTGATTTTAGCCGATTGGAACAGAGAGTCTGAGTCTTAATCCTCCAAGCAGTAGACTTTATTTTCCAGCACAAGACAATAAAGCCGGGATGTCCAGAACAATCCAATGAACCATCTGCTTACAGTCTTTTTATGCACATTACAGCTCCATATCTCAAGATTCTTATCTTACTTTCAAGATTCAACCTTGTTTAGCCACCATTGTTTCTGGGTCGACCCTTTATCTACCTTGCTTGAGCTTGGTCATTTGTTGTTACATCTCTTTGCTTCTTGAAACCATGGTAGTTATGACCTTTGCCCTTATCTAGACAATTCTGCTTACATAATAATCGTGGTTTAGCTAACTCAGACCGAATAGAACATAGAACATAGAACATAGAAAATAGAACATTACAGCGCAGAACAGGCCCTTCGGCCCATGATGTTGCGCCGACCAGTTTTTTAAAAAAAACAATGACCCACTAATCTAAACCAATCCCTTTTCGTCCATAAACCTATCCACAGATCTCTTAAACGCCCCCAAACTAGGCGCATTTACAACCGCAGCAGGCAGGGCATTCCAGTCCCTCACCACCCTCTGGGTAAAGAACCTACCCCTGACATCCGTCCTATAACTATCCCCCCTTAATTTAAAGCCATGCCCCCTCGTGCTAGCTTTCTCCATCCGAGGAAAAAGGCTATCACTATCCACCCTATCTAAACCTCTAATCATCTTATATGTTTCAATAAGATCCCCTCTTAGCCTCCTTCTTTCCAGCGAAAACAACCCCAAATCCCTCAGTCTCTCCTCATAGGACCTCCCCTCCATACCAGGCAACATCCTGGTAAACCTCCTCTGCACCCTCTCCAAAGCCTCCACATCCTTCCTGTAATGTGGGGACCAGAACTGCACACAGTACTCCAAGTGCGGCCGCACCAGAGTTGTGTACAGTTGCAACATGACGCTGCGGCTCCTAAATTCAATCCCCCTACCAATAAACGCCAAGACACTGTATGCCTTCTTAACAACCTTATCTACTTGATTCCCAACTTTCAGGGATCTATGTACACATACACCTAGATCCCTCTGCTCCTCCACACTATTCAAAGTCCTCCCGTTAGCCCTATACTCAACACATCTGTTACTCCTACCGAAATGAATTACCTCACACTTCTCCGTATTAAACTCCATCCGCCACCTCGCGGCCCAGCTCTGCAACCTGTCTAAGTCACCCTGCAAACTATGACACCCTTCCTCACAATCTACCACACCTCCGACTTTGGTGTCATCAGCAAACTTACTAATCCACCCAACTATACCCTCATCCAGATCATTAATAAAAATTACAAACAGCAGTGGCCCCAAAACAGATCCCTGAGGCACACCACTCGTAACCGAACTCCATGATGAATATTTACCATCAACCACCACCCTCTGTCTCCTATCTGCTAGCCAATTCCTGATCCAAGTACCTAGATCACCCCCAATCCCATACATCTGCATTTTCTGCAGAACCCTACCATGGTGAACCTTATCGAACGCCTTACTAAAATCCATGTATACCACGTCAACTGCCTTACCCCCATCCACCTCTTTGGTCACTTTCTCAAAGAACTCAATAAGGTTAGTAAGGCACGACCTACCTGCTACAAAACCATGCTGACTGTCTCTAATCAATTCATTACTCTCCAAATAACTATAAATCCTATCCCTAATAATTCTTTCTAAAACCTTGCCCACAACAGAAGTGAGACTCACCGGTCTATAATTCCCGGGGAAGTCTCTGTTCCCCTTCTTAAACAATGGGACAACATTCGCTGTCCTCCAATCTTCCGGTACTATACCTGAGACCAACAATGACCTGAAGATCTGAGCCAGAGGCTCTGCAATCACCTCTCTAGCCTCCCAGAGAATCCTAGGGTAAATCCCATCCGGACCAGGGGACTTATCTATTTTCAAGCCCTCTAGAATATCCAGCACATCCCCAATAAAGTAACAATAGTGAAGAAAAACATGCTTACTTTATTCTCTCTTTTTTGCTACTGTCACATATCAAGTTGGACAACTGGGCGGTGTCCATTGTCCTCCCGAGTGGCTACTGTTTACATTCATTAATGAATGATTACTATACTAACTACGTTGGGTCACATACATTGATTATATTAGTTACACTTCATCTAGTCATGCTGGTCTGACGACTACATTAATTACATTAAGTAACACACATTGAGCTGATTAATCATACTGCTGTCATCCCATCTCCCAATTTGAATCTACTTCATCACACACATTCTAATACAAGTTTCGGATACAATTCATACACTTCTTTTACAAGACCCAGACAGAGAGGGGGTGGGGGGGTACATACCCAGACAGAGAGAAGGGGGGGGTACATACCCAGACAGACAGAGGAGGGGGGGTACATTCCCAGACAGACAGAGGAGGGGGGGGGTACATACTCAGACAGACAGAGGAGGGGGGGTACATACCCAGACAGAGGAGGGGGGTGGGGGTACAGACCCAGAAAGAGAGGGGGTGGGTGGGGGTTCAGACCCAGAAAGAGAGGGGGTGGGGGGGGTACATACCAAGACAGAGAGAGGGTGGGGGGGTACATACCCAGACAGAGGGGGGTGGGGGGTGGGGGGTGGGGGGTACAGACCCAGAGGGGGGGGTGGGGGGTACAGACCCAGACAGAGAGAGGGGGGGTACATACCCAGACAGAGAGAGGGGGGGTACATACCCAGACAGAGAGGGGGGGGGTACATACCCAGACAGAGAGGGGGGGGTACATACCCAGACAGAGAGAGGGGGGGTACATACCCAGACAGAGAGAGGGGGGGTACATACCCAGACAGAGAGAGGGGGGGTACATACCCAGACAGAGAGAGGAGGGGGGGGTACATACCCAGACAGAGAGAGGGGGGGTACATACCCAGACAGAGAGAGGGGGGGTACATACCCAGACAGAGAGAGGGGGGGTACATACCCAGACAGAGAGAGGGGGGGTACATACCCAGACAGAGAGAGGAGGGGGGGGTACATACCCAGACAGAGAGAGGAGGGGGGATACATACCCAGACAGAGAGAGGGGGGGTACATACCCAGACAGAGAGAGGGTGGGGTGGGGGGGTACAGACCCAGACAGAGATGGGGGGGTACAGACCCAGACAGAGAGAGGGTGGGGGGGGGTACAGACCCAGACAGAGAGGGGGTGGGGTGGGGGGGTACATACCCAGACAGAGAGAGGGTGGGGGGGGGTACAGACCCAGACAGAGAGGGGGTGGGGTGGGGGGGTACATACCCAGACAGATACCTTCCTCCTCAGCCCTTCAGCTGGTTCTGGATTTTAAGCTGTTGTTCTGAAGTTTCTTTGTTCCCCTCGATGGTCAATCTCGCTGCTTTGAAACATTCCTTTGTGCGGATCAGACTGAGTCACATCGCGAGTTTCCATACCATCCCCGTCTCTCATTCCCCGGCATCCAGTCAGTTCTCATCCCTGTCTCCCTACCCTCCGTCTGTCCACCTCTCTCTCCCCCCCCCCCACCTTTTCTCCTTCTCCCTCTCTCTCCCTCTGTCTCTGTCACTGTCTCTGTCACTGTCTGTCTCTCCCTCTGTCTCTGTCTGTCTCTCCCTCTGTCTCTCCCTCTGTCTCTGTCACTGTCTCTGTCTCTCTCTGTCTCTCCCTCTGTCTCTGTGTCTCTCTCTCTGTGTCTCTCTCTCCCTCTGTCTCTGTCACTGTCTCTGTCTCTCTCTCTCTGAAGAGTTTGATCTCCCCAAATCAAAGCGCATGTTTTTCAGCTCTTCTGGCCGGAAACAGTGCCTGGAACAGGAGAATGGGAGGTGAGCCGACAGGTCTGAAAAAATCATAATGTGGAGATGCAGGCGTTGGACTGGGCTGATGACAGAAGTCTCACAACACCAGGGTAAGGTCAGGACTTTAACCTGGTGTTGTGAGACTTCCTATTCAAAAACAAACACACAATCCCAGCTTTTACAAGTTGCCTGAAAAATGCTTTCAAAAATAATCCAATTACCAGAAAAACCACACCCGACCTCAACAGGAGCCCAGACACAAGAAAGGGTGTGATCTATCTCACACAAAGCAGCACCCAAACACTGAGGGAGCGCCGCACCGTCAGAGGGTCAGTGCTGAGGGAGTGCCGCACTGTCAGAGGGTCAGTGCTGAGGGAGCGCCGCACTGTCAGAGGGTCAGTGCTGAGGGAGCGCCGCACTGTCAGAGGGTCAGTGCTGAGGGAGTGCCGCACCGTCAGAGGGTCAGTGCTGAGGGAGTGCCGCACTGTCAGAGGGTCAGTGCTGAGGGAGTGCCGCACTGTCAGAGGGTCAGTGCTGAGGGAGTGCCGCACCGTCAGAGGGTCAGTGCTGAGGGAGCGCCGCACTGTCAGAGGGTCAGTAGAGGGAGTGCCGCACTGTCAGAGGGTCAGTGCTGAGGGAGTGCCGCACTGTCAGAGGGTCAGTAGAGGGAGTGCCGCACTGTCAGAGGGTCAGTAGAGGGAGCGCCGCACTGTCAGAGGGTCAGTGCTGAGGGAGTGCCGCACTGTCAGGGGGTCAGTAGAGGGAGTGCCGCACTGTCAGGGGGTCAGTAGAGGGAGTGCCGCACTGTCAGAGGGTCAGTAGAGGGAGTGCCGCACTGTCAGGGGGTCAGTAGAGGGAGCGCCGCACTGTCAGAGGGTCAGTGCTGAGGGAGTGCCGCACTGTCAGGGGGTCAGTAGAGGGAGTGCCGCACTGTCAGAGGGTCAGTGCTGAGGGAGTGACGCACTGTCAGAGGGTCAGTAGAGGGAGTGCCACACTGTCAGAGGGTCAGTAGAGGGAGTGCCGCACTGTCAGAGGGTCAGTGCTGAGGGAGTGACGCACTGTCAGAGGGTCAGTGCTGAGGGAGTGCCACACTGTCAGAGGGTCAGTAGAGGGAGTGCCGCACTGTCAGAGGGTCAGTGCTGAGGGAGTGCCGCACTGTCAGGGGGTCAGTGCTGAGGGAGCGCCGCACTGTCAGAGGGTCAGTGCTGAGGGAGCGCCGCACTGTCAGGGGGTCAGTGCTGAGGGAGCGCCGCACTGTCAGAGGGTCAGTGCTGAGGGAGCGCCGCACTGTCAGAGGGTCAGTGCTGAGGGAGCGCCGCACTGTCAGAGGGTCAGTGCTGAGGGAGCGCCGCACTGTCAGAGGGTCAGTGCTGAGGGAGTGCCGCACTGTCAGAGGGTCAGTGCTGAGGGAGCGCCGCACTGTCAGAGGGTCAGTGCCGCCCTGTCAGAGGGTCAGTGCTGAGGGAGTGCCGCACTGTCAGAGGGTCAGTGCTGAGGGAGCGCCGCACTGTCAGAGGGTCAGTGCTGAGGGAGCGCCGCCCTGTCAGAGGGTCAGTGCTGAGGGAGTGCCGCACTGTCAGAGGGTCAGTGCTGAGGGAGCGCCGCACTGTCAGAGGGTCAGTGCTGAGGGAGCGCCGCACTGTCAGAGGGTCAGTAGAGGGAGTGCCGCACTGTCAGAGGGTCAGTGCTGAGGGAGTGCCGCACTGTCAGAGGGTCAGTAGAGGGAGTGCCGCACTGTCAGAGGGTCAGTAGAGGGAGCGCCGCACTGTCAGAGGGTCAGTGCTGAGGGAGTGCCGCACTGTCAGGGGGTCAGTAGAGGGAGTGCCGCACTGTCAGGGGGTCAGTAGAGGGAGTGCCGCACTGTCAGAGGGTCAGTAGAGGGAGTGCCGCACTGTCAGGGGGTCAGTAGAGGGAGCGCCGCACTGTCAGAGGGTCAGTGCTGAGGGAGTGCCGCACTGTCAGGGGGTCAGTAGAGGGAGTGCCGCACTGTCAGAGGGTCAGTGCTGAGGGAGTGACGCACTGTCAGAGGGTCAGTAGAGGGAGTGCCACACTGTCAGAGGGTCAGTAGAGGGAGTGCCGCACTGTCAGAGGGTCAGTGCTGAGGGAGTGACGCACTGTCAGAGGGTCAGTGCTGAGGGAGTGCCACACTGTCAGAGGGTCAGTAGAGGGAGTGCCGCACTGTCAGAGGGTCAGTGCTGAGGGAGTGCCGCACTGTCAGGGGGTCAGTGCTGAGGGAGCGCCGCACTGTCAGAGGGTCAGTGCTGAGGGAGCGCCGCACTGTCAGGGGGTCAGTGCTGAGGGAGCGCCGCACTGTCAGAGGGTCAGTGCTGAGGGAGCGCCGCACTGTCAGAGGGTCAGTGCTGAGGGAGCGCCGCACTGTCAGAGGGTCAGTGCTGAGGGAGCGCCGCACTGTCAGAGGGTCAGTGCTGAGGGAGTGCCGCACTGTCAGAGGGTCAGTGCTGAGGGAGCGCCGCACTGTCAGAGGGTCAGTGCCGCCCTGTCAGAGGGTCAGTGCTGAGGGAGTGCCGCACTGTCAGAGGGTCAGTGCTGAGGGAGCGCCGCACTGTCAGAGGGTCAGTGCTGAGGGAGCGCCGCCCTGTCAGAGGGTCAGTGCTGAGGGAGTGCCGCACTGTCAGAGGGTCAGTGCTGAGGGAGCGCCGCACTGTCAGAGGGTCAGTGCTGAGGGAGCGCCGCACTGTCAGAGGGTCAGTGCTGAGGGAGCGCCGCACTGTCACAGGGTCAGTGCTGAGGGAGCGCCGCACTGTCAGAGGGTCAGTACCGAGGGAGACCTTGACTGACCCATGGATCACCAAGACATTCCCAGGTGGTCAATAGTGCAATGGAGATGCCTGTTCCATATTTCCTTTTTGAAGAATGTCACAGACTAAAACTCCCTCTGCACTGTCCCCATCAAACACTCCCAGGACAGGTACAGCACGGGGTTAGATACAGAGTAAAGCTCCCTCTACACTGTCCCCATCAAACACTCCCAGGACAGGTACAGCACGGGGTTAGATACAGAGTAAAGCTCCCTCTACACTGTCCCCATCAAACACTCCCAGGACAGGTACAGCACAGGGTTAGATACGAGGCTCTATGTCTGTGATCCCCCCCCACGGTGATGGGATGGGTGTCTGTTATTCCCACACATGGTGGTGGGACAGTTGTTGTAGGTAAAATAATACCTCTGAGACAGTGAGTCAAAATACAGTGGGTTTTCTTTCAAAGCTCTGGTGTTTATTCCAGAGCTTTGGAAGAACTGGTCTCTTATAATGGACTTCTCACAGAACACAAACACAAGTGGGTATTTATACATTATGAGTCTTAGTATCAATTATGGCGCAGGTTTCGCATTGTGGCACGAACTCCAGGTCTTCCTTTCTGGTGATGATTCAGTTTCAGAGTTCACCAGAGATTATGGTCCAGATGGCAGCTGCAGTCATGACACAGGCTTCAATCTGGCCACGATTCAAACCCCTTCTGCAGCAGTACCAGCATCCCTGTCTTTGAAGTTACTTGTGGGATCGTGGCTGTCCCAGCAGGACTCTTCCTGTTAAAAGCCAGTATCGTAAACTACCATCTGCGTAACGATGTCCAACTAACACAAAATAGGTAAGATTTGCAAAGTCTACAAAATAACAGCCACATTAATCTTTATAAAAATGAGAGTTAAAGCATGTAATACAGGAACAAATAACTTATGGCCAGGAGCAATAAGCTAAAGGAGGTCAGCCATGAGGGTTATGTTTGTGACATATTCTAGGTACAAAATCCATTAACCCTTTCCCTACTTCACTCCCCCCTTTTGGTCTGGGGGCCAGTCCCAAACATGGCCCCATGACCAATCCAAAGGCAAATGTTACCGACATATGTGCCCTCCCCCCCCAGTTAAAAAACAAAAGACAACTTAGGGTTCTTTGTACCCACACAATCAATAAGCACCCACTCAACCAACAATAAGTTTTCTTACAGGAAAATACCAAGGTTCAAGTCCAAAAGGAGACCTTGACTTAACCTTGTGTGACCGGCAAGTACCCAAGCAACCACTGGCCGTTACCTGTGCATGGGTCTCAGTCATTCTCTGCGTAGTCTAGTTTTTTGGTCTGACTCGGCACTTTGGCTTTAGTTTTCCTTCCTTCCTCAGATTCTCTGGCATTCTCTGCCCGTTGAAGTGGTGGAGGCTGCCTCGCTAAATATATTTAAGACGCGGGTTGATGGGTTTTTGATAAGAGAGGGGATTAAGGGTTATGGGGAGAGGGCGGGAATGTGGAACTGAGCCACGACAGATCAGCCATGATCTTATTGAATGGCGGGGCAGGTTCGAAGGGCTAGATGGCCGACTCCTGCTCCTATTTGTTATGTGGTGGCCGTCCTCGTGCTGGTCGTCGCTGGTGATGGTCACCATTGTTGTAACTCATTCCTGGTTAGGTTTCACGCCCCTTTTAGTCATTGCCGATCGATCAGGACTTGATCCCCCTGATCAATAAGAGTCCAATCAGGTGCTGCCACACCGATCTCTGGGTGTGTCCCGAGCAACCATGTCTGTGGGTGCTGGAGACGCATAAGTCACACACCTTCCAACCTGAATGCGAAGCATGACGGATCACAAACTCAGGACCAGTGTCCGTCAGGAATTCCCCAGTCACTCAACGGCCAAGTAAGGCCCAGTCATTGGCATCATAGTAATAATACAGCCCCACAACACAACAATTCCAGAAGTTACAGACAACAACACACTACAAATAATCACATATTCTAATCACCATTTTAGGTTCAGAATTATGCACAGGACAATAATAAATCATTGATACAAATACAAAGGAAATGACGTTCAAATTTGGATTTTGGAGGGTCATGCACCCAAAAGTGCTGAAGAGGTAGGTTTAACTCTCCAAAGTATTCGTCATTTAAAAATGATCCAAATTTGCACAATAAACACTCTTTTGTCACAGTTGTCATTTTAAACTTCCACAGTCACAGTTCAATATCTATCACCTTCTAACAGACACATGCTATGTTTGTCTTTGACCCCAATTAACACAACCTAACCAAAGTACAAACTAAAAGTAATTCAAAAGTTTCCCTATCAGTTTGACAAATTATAGAGGAAACTCCTCCATCATTCTGTCCGCTTTACCAATTTATTTATGAGTAACGTAACTTGCACAAATGGTTTATTTGCTCCCCTTTAAGCATTTTAACTCCAGTAACCCCAAATAACTAAGTACTAGGAAAAGTCCCATCATCTGTTGTAAAGTCATCGACACTCTCCAGAGCCCTTAGCTTTTCAGACAGATTAACTCCCAACTTATTAGTATTTACAAACATCGATTTGACAAACTTTACATGTGAACATGAGGATTACCACAGATAACATTTACTCAGTATAGGAAAGTCACAAAACAAACACATTACTCTGTAAAATTATCTCACATTCAGGTGGTTAAATCAAAAACTGAGAATATATTGCAATGCATCCCTCTTTGAAACATAAAACCCATACAGATTTTATTTCCATTACCTTTTATTTGTCAAAATTAAACTTATTTACCTCTTATAGATTCAGGCAACTTCCCATTTATAAGTTGGTTATTTTGTGCACTCAATTTATTCTATCAATTTAAATGTCAGAAACTGTAAGGCTTAAGTGTAATCAATCACTTTAATTGGAAAGTTAACAGTGAGAAAATCTGAATGAGCCAGACTTTTCAAGTCTCAATTATCACAAGGTTGTGATAAACAATCTTGGAGTCCTGAAGCTATTAAACTTGTCATTCACAAACCATCTACTTAAAACACAAAAGTACTTTCAGCTGGAGCCAAATGAATTAATTTAGTCTCAAGCAACTTCTTCAAGACAAAGGAAAGAGCACGTGGTTCCTTCTGAGGTTTAAATCCCCTCCTTAACAAAATTTGAACCCAGAGTTATTCAAAATTCAAACTGGTTATCTCAAACTTCAATTTATGAACCTTGATTTTAAAATTTGTTTACTTTCCAGCTTTATTTAAACTCTATCAAATCCACTGTTGTAAAATCACAATTAGGGGAAGAGCATTAAAACATTAAACAACAAACACAAAAATATCCCAACCACTTTATTACAGACACACACATGGCGGACACGGAAGCTTCCAAGATTCATTCCACATTATCCTTTATTCAAATCCAACATTCTAAACTGGGATAAAAATAAAACATTAAAAGAAAACAGATTAAGACAGTCGCCTTCATTCTTCTTTCTTCCAAACTGTAATTAAACTCAAAACAGAAGTAAATTCAAGAAATCTTATACTTAAAATTTAACAGTTGTCACACTTAGCTCCTTTGAAGTTAAACCAAAGTGAAAAGCGTTGCATGTATCGCCTGCAATAAATACTCCACAAGAACAAACAACTCCTGCTCTCAATCTAATACAACAACCATCCGCATTCAACAAGCAACCAGATCCCACAAACACACTGAAATACAAAACCTAAGATCTCTCCTTAGGATTTCTCTGGTCTACCTTTAATCCCATTCTACTAATTCAATACAGTTCTGTGTAATAAAAGTTCCCATTTTAAGGATTTTTTGGTGAGCTGTTGACAGCCCATCTTTAAATGCTTGTAAAAAAGGCTCTATCTGTTCGGGAAGGTTTGGGCACTCCCAAACATTCCTGATAAACTCTAAAGCGACGTTCCCCAAATTTGGAAGCTTTCTTCATCCCTTTGTTGTTTAGTATTGGTAATTCTGGACCAGTTGGTTGGTGCATTGCCCAAGACTCGTTGGACCTCCGCCTTAAACTGATTAAATGGTTCCGCCATTGCATTGATCTTGGTGTTCGTCTCCATCGCATACGTCCACCTTCCGCCTCGGTAATCCAACCGAGCTCGATCGGTGGCATTAGTCTGGTCTGCCCCGTTACCCATTAGCCTCCACTTGTCCTGTGGGCAAGTGGCCCGTACCAACTGGTGTATATCCCGCAAGTGTAACTGGTATCCAACCCAAATGGTGTCCAGTTCTGCCCAAAATTTGCTAGTGTGATTCCGGGGCTGGAGCCTTCCCAGAGAAGCCAAAACTTGTTGTCTTTCTCCTGGGGTAAAGGGTTTGCATCGGGCAGTGGGATTCTGTAACGTCGCACCCCCAGTTACAGGAGCAAGATCATAAACCTCTTCCTCATTGGGATCAAAGTCTCCTACATGGGTTTTATGGCCAACCCATAGTTGGTTTCGGCACCAAAATGTTGTAGGTAAAATAATACCTCTGAGATTGTTAGCGAGTCAAAATACAGTGGGTTTTATTTCAAAGCTCTGGCGTTTATTCCAGAGCTTTGGGAGAACTAGTTCCTTACAATGGACTACCAGACTTCTCATAGAATACAAACACAAGTGGGCATTTATACACTATGAGCTCCAGCAGGAATCACAATTCAAAGTTCCAATTCCTGCCCAGAACTCCGGGTCTTCCTTCCTTGGTCGTGATTCAGCCCCGGATTTAATCAGGAATCACAGTCCTGCAGTCATGACACAGGCTTCAATCTGGTCACAATTCAACCCCTTCTGCAGCAGTACCAGCATCCCTGCCTTTGAAGTTACTTGTGGGATCGTGGCTGTCCCAGCAGGACTCTTCCTGTTAAAAGCCAGTATCGTAAACTACCATCTGTGTAACGATGTCCAACAAACACAAATAGGTAAATTTGCAAAGTCTACAAATAACAGCCACATTAAGCTATTCTATCTTTATAAAAATGAGAGTTAAAGCATGTAATACATGAACAAATAACTTATATTACGGCCAGGAGCAATAAGCTAAAGGAAATCAGCCACGAGGGTTATGTTTGTAACATATTCTGGGACAAAATGCATTAACCCTTTCCCTACTTCAACGGGGGTCTGTGATTCCCCCACACGGTGACGGGACGGGGGGGGGTCTGTGATTCCCCCCACACGGTGACGGACGGGGGGGTCTGTGATTCCCCACACGGTGACGGGACGGGGGTCTGTGATTCCCCCACACGGTGACGGGATGGGGGGTCTGTGATCGCCCCACACGGTGACGGGACGGGGGGGTCTGTGATTCCCCCACACGGTGACGGGACGGGGGGGTCTGTGATTCCCCCACACGGTGACGGGACGGGACGGGGGGTCTGTGATTCCCCCCCACGGTGACGGGACGGGACGGGGGGTCTGTGATTCCCCCACACGGTGACGGGACGGGGGTCTGTGATTCCCCCCACGGTGACGGGACGGGGGGGGTCTGTGATTCCCCACACGATGACGGGACGGGGGGTCTGTGATTCCCCCACACGGTGACGGACGGGGGTCTGTGATTCCCCCCACGATGACGGGACGGGGGGGGGGTCTGTGATTCCCCCACCGGTGACGGGACGGGGGGTCTGTGATTCCCCCCACGATGACGGGACGGGGGGTCTGTGATTCCCCCACACGGTGACGGGACGGGGGGTCTGTGATTCCCCCACACGGTGACGGGACCGGGGGGGGGGGGGTCTGTGATTCCCCCACACGGTGATGGACGGGGGGGGGGGGGGTCTGCGATTCCCCACATGGTGACGGGACGGGGGGGTCTGTGATTCCCCACACGGTGACGGACGGGGGGTCTGTGATTCCCCCACACGGTGACGGGACACGGGGGGGGTCTGTGATTCCCCCACACGGTGACGGGACGGGGGGTCTGTGATTCCCCCACACGGTGACGGGACGGGGGGGTCTGTGATTCCCCCACACGGTGACGGGACGGGGGGTCTGTGATTCCCCCACACGGTGACGGGACGGGGGGGTCTGTGATTCCCCCACACGGTGACGGGACGGGGGGGTCTGTGATTCCCCCACACGGTGACGGGACGGGGGGTCTGTGATTCCCCCACACGGTGACGGGACGGGGGGTCTGTGATTCCCCCACACGGTGACGGGACGGGGGGTCTGTGATTCCCCCACACGGTGACGGGACGGGGGGTCTGTGATTCCCCCACACGGTGACGGGACGGGGGGGGTCTGTGATTCCCCCACACGGTGACAGGGACGGGGGGGGTCTGTGATTCCCCACACGGTGACGGGACGGGGGGGGGTCTGTGATCCCCCACACGGTGACAGGACGGGGGGGTCTGTGATTCCCCAACACGGTGACGGGACGGGGGGGGGGGGGTCTGTGATTCCCCAACACGGTGACGGGACGGGGGGGGGGGGGGGGTCTGCGATTCCCCCACACGGTGACAGGACGGGGGGGGTCTGTGATTCCCCCACACGGTGACGGGACGGGGGGGTCTGTGATTCCCCCACACGGTGACAGGACGGGGGGGTCTGTGATTCCCACACGGTGACGGGACGGGGGGGTCTGTGGATTCCCCCCCACGATGAGGGACGGGGGGGTCTGCGATTCCCCCACACGGTGACGGGACGGGGGGGTCTGTGATTCTCCCCACACGGTGACGGACGGGGGGGGGTCTGTGATTCCCCCACACGGTGACGGGGGTGGGGGG